>NC_080179.1:15685431-15817931 GCF_950295315.1 Erinaceus europaeus | reverse complement strand
GTTCTGCCTCTAATAATAAATAAATAAACAAAAATAATAATAATTTTTTAAAAAGAAGGAGAATAAAAGAAAAAGTCCTGATAACAAAGAGTTATTGGGCCCAATGTGTCAGAAGTTTGGGATGGAGAAAACCTGTTTTAGAATAAGATTTCATAGCATGCATTCATCCTATCCTAAATCAGTTTATGACCTAAATAAATTTAGGAATTGCAGGTCTAGACTTTGACCAAAGGGACAAAGAGAGTTCTTGGCACCCTCACTTGGTGCTTTTCCGCCTACAGCCAAGGCAAGGCTCCCAGTTTCCAACCCCCCCACCCACACATACACACACACTCTACCTACTCTGCAGTCACCTACTAATAGAAAAGAGAAAGCCTGCTCAAATGCCTGCTCACCTTTGAACAAGGCATCTTCTAATGACCTGCTTTTTCAATTCCCTGCCAAACAAAGGCCCTTGGCATTTTCCCCTTTGACATACTCACACCTTTGACATATCTTATCACTGTACACATGTCAAGTTACTGAGTCCATCTCAAGCCCAGCTGGCTACTCTGTGACTCATGCTAAATCACTAACCATTCCCTTAGCCAATAATCAGCTTGCTCTTATATCGTAGGATGTCATAAATAAGTAGGTTTTCCCTGTCTGCTGTGGACTGTACCTCCATCTTTAGCCCTCTCTAAAGACAGACAGAGAACACTATTTTAAAGGAATGACAAAACAACAAAGCAGAAAGGAATTTTGTCCTATGGTAAATAGTTGAATTGCTGCACAGTAGGGCCTGAGAGTATTAGCACTGGTTCTCTGAGCAATATATTAATATTAACTGATATTTTAATTTTACCATTGGTTCTCTGAGCTAACAGAACTTGAAGTCCTCTTTGTGAGACTCACTCGGGTCTCTGCATGGAGGGGAGACCTCCATGGTGCTTAAGACACCTCTGCAAATTATGAATACACACATTTAGCTACTGCAATAAAACACAGCCTGACATTACCCAACCTCCATCACTATGTGCAGTTAAATATTTAATTAAGAAATCATATGAAGCAAACTGTTATATACACAATAAAGAGAAGAAAGAAAAACAAAATGCAGGTGTAGAACAGAGCCCAGAGCCTGGTAGTAAGTCTAATTTCCACTTGCTTTTACCCACGGGTATTTTTAGGAAAAGATTGTTTTGACAAATATTTATCTTTTTCATTTTCTTAGAGCATGTCTTTTCCAGAAATAAATGACATCTAACAAGTATTAAAAACATGTTTAAATCATTTAGTTTAATTTTCCTTAACAGTGGTTTCCAGGGCTGAGGTCTTTTCCAAGTTTCTGGGACTGAATTTTCACTTGATCATATGTCAAGTCTGACCTCACTGACCCTACATGGGCCTCTGGCACTCCCATGGGATTTTCCCTGGACCCCCCACCTGAAAAGTCTCCCCAACCACTGGTGTCCAAAACATCATAGAAAAGCAAATGTGAGTGAAAGAATTGATAGAATTGTTTGATGTGAAGAGGCAGGTTTCCTGAGGGCTCATTTCATATCAATGTGAAAGTCATAAGAAATATTTCTGGGAGAAATTCAAGGACTTTCAAAAACTTGCATATAATCATGAACAGTTCAATGCCATAAACATAACCAAAGTCTAAATCAAGTTTATACCATGGGCTGTGGTAACAGACAACACAAAACGTAGTAAAAAAAAAACGTTGGACGGTGCTCAGAGAAGTTAATGAAACATGAGTGAAAGTCAACAACTGCCTCACAGTAAACCAGTAAACCACACACAGTAAACCAGTTCCATGCTGGGTCTTGTCCTCCTAATGGGAAATGCATCTGAATGAAAGCAAGGTGCCAGCTCCCAGCAGTCCAGTTCCCACTCAGATTTTATGGGACCTACCAAAGTCACAAAGGCAGAGAACACAATGGTTGAGACTGCTTCTTGTAACCTGAACAGAAAAGCCTGCATTGCTTTTTTTAAATTTTTTTTTTAAATTTATTAAAGAGAGAGACGTTAACAAAGCCATAGGATAAGAGGGGTACAACTCCACACAATTCCCACCACCAGATCTCTGTATCCCATCCTGATAACTTTCCTATTATTTAACCCTCTGGGAGCATGGACCCAAGGTCATTGTGGGGTGTAGAAGGTGGAAGGTCTGGCTTCTGTAATTGCTTCCCCGCTGAACATGGGCGTTGACTGGTGGATCCATACTCCCAGCCTATCTCTCTCTTTCCCTAGTAGGGTGAGTCTCTGGGAAAGTGGAGCTCCAGGACACATTGATGGGGTCATCTGTCCAGGAAAGTCGGGTTGACAACAAGGTAGCATCTGGAACCTGGTAGCTGGAAAGAGAGTTAACATACAAAGCCAAACAAACTGTTGACCAATCATGGAGCTAAAGGCTGGAATAGTGCAGATTAAGAGTTGGGGGGGTCCTCCATTTTGTAGATAGCTAGTAGGCATATTTTAGTTATATTCCAAAGGGCCTGTAGCTATACCAATTTCACCTCACCTTAAAGCTGGTACATCTGAGGATAAAGAGTTAGTGATTGATTGATCTTGGACAATTCCTCTAGACTCTAATATATATTGAGTGCCAGGGTCTCGATACATGTGTGATGACACTACTCTGGCTCACTTTCATGCTCTTCATTTTTCAGAAGTAGGGGTATACAGAGAGGAGAGACATCCCAGTGCAGCGCCACAATCCACTGTGCTTTCGTGCTGTGCTGTGGCTCTTGCATGGTAAGGCGCACACCCCGTGCATCCCCCTAGGGTATCATGTTTTTAAAAAGGGGAAAAAAGGAATGCCATTCCTACAAGGGTTTCCAAAAGGAAAATCAACAGTGAACTGATGTTATTTAAAGCACACATCATTCCCTTCAGGGAGGTGGATTTTTGAATGTAGTATTTCTCAGTTTTCTTCAGGATGAGGCAGCAATCAACTCTTCAGTAATTTTGTCTTTTTACAAAGGCTATCTTGATGTTCAATTCCATGAGAGATAAAGCTCCTTAGTGCTGTTCCAGTTTTTAAGAGTGTGCTGAATAGGTCTTTTGAAGACAAGAAGGCCATTTCAAGACCTACAACTTCTCCCTAAAAATTTCCTTCCCAAAAAAGCAAGAAATGTTGCATTAAAAAAAAATCAACTTTATTGGGGAGGGTGGTGGCACACACGCTTAAGTGCATATAGTAATATGCACAAGGATCTATGCGAGGACCCAGGTTCAAGCCCCCACTCCCTACCTGCATTGGAGAGGCATCACAAGTGAAGCAGATCTGCAGGCATCTTCTCTCTCCGTCTCTACCTCCCATACCCTCTCAATTTCTCTTGTCCTATCTAATAAATTGGAAGGAAAAAAATGGCCACCATTTATCTAAATGCAATATGTCTATAATAGATATTTCTCTTGTTTTTATTTATTTATTTCCCCTTTCATTGCCCTTGCTATTTTTCATTGCTGTAGTAGTTATTATTGTTGTTGTTATTGATGTCATCGTTGTTGGATAGGACAGAGAGAAATGGAGAGAGGAGGGGAAGAAAGAGAGGGGGAGAGAAAGGTAGACACCTGCAGACCTGCTTCACTGACTGTGAAGCGACACCCTTGCAGGTGGGGAGCCGGGGGTTGGAACCAGGATCCTTAGCTGGTCCTTGCGCTTAACCTGCTAAGCTACCACCCCTCTTACTAAACAGCTCAACAGAATATATTCGGGGGGGATTCCTCCTGAGAAGAGGAGATTTAAGGTTTTAATCAAGATTTTGCAAGCTGTTCAGATCTTGATATCTAGAACCACAGCAACTATACTTTTGCTACTGTCAAGGCTGATCCAAGATTTGACTGTCTGAAACTTATTTTTTAACACACAGACAATATAATTTTTATTGTTTTACTAGGGAAGTAATGCTTTACAAGACAGTTGTTGTCACATGACTACACTGTCTTATCTTTCTGTGGTATCTGCCTGCAAATACCTACCACCAGTTTAAGTCCTCCTCCACCATGGTGCACCCAACAGTATATTTTCACTCTACTCTGCTATCAAAGAAGGTCTATGTGGATTCAGTTTTAACAAATGAATATATAGATTACAAGTGTCTCTGCACATTATGGGAATGGCTTTAGTGATCAGAAGGTTTTTTAAGTAGTGAACTTAAGTGAAACTATAAATGAAATGGACCTAATAGATATACACAAAACTTTCCATCCCAAAAATAATGGATATACATTCTTCTCAAGTACACATTGAACATTTACAAGGATTGACCATATGCTGGGCCACAAAGACAGTCTAAACAGATATGTAAATATTAAAATTGTAAAATGCATCCTCTCAGACCATGAAGACATGAAACTAGAAATCAATCAAAAAAAGGAAAAGAAATTTCCCCAAAGCCTGGGGACTAAACAATATGCTGCTTAACAATAAATAGGTCATTGAAGAAATCAATAATTATCTTAATAAAATCGTAAATGAAGAAAGCAGTTACCAGACCCTATGGGGTGCAGCAAAAGCAGTGCTGAGAGGGAAGTTCATAGCAGTACAGGTGAAGTTCATAGCAGTACAGGCCACATTAATAAACAGGGGAAATCACTAGTAAACTACCTAACAACACCTCAATCAACTAGTAGTGGAGGAACAAAAAGAACCAACAGCCAGCAGGAGACAGGAAATAGTCAAAATCAGAGCAGAAACCAACAAAATAGAAAACAAGAAGACCATTGCAGGGGTAGATAGCATAATGGTTATGCAAACAGACTCTCAAGCCTGAGGCTCCGTCATGTCCCAGATTCAATCCCCCTCAACACCATAAGCCAGAGCTGAGCAGTGCTCTGGTAAAAAGTAAATAAATAAATAAATAAATAAATAAATAAATAAATAAATAAAACAAAAAAAGGAAGAAGACCATTAGGAAGGTTAATGAAACCAAGATTTGGTTCTTTGAAAGGATAAATAAATAGATAAGCCACTAGCTACACTCACCAAAAGAAAAAGAGAGAGTGTTATGGTAAAATAATTCAAAAATGAAAAAGGAGATATTACAACAGATGAGGTAGAGATTCAAAAGATTATGCAAGGATATTATGGACACCTGTATGGAACCAAATTTGACAACTTAGAAGAAATGGACACATTCCTAGAGTCAAACCCACTACCAACCTTGACACAAGAGGAAGTAGATAAACTTAACAGGCCAATCATTAGTAAAGAAATTGAAACAGGGGGGTCGGGCAGTAGCAGAGCGGGTTAAGCGCACATGGAGCAAAGCGCAAGGACAGGCCTAAGGATCCTGATTTGAGCCCACGGCTCCCCACTTGCAGGGGGGGGGGGGTCACTGCATGAGCAGTGAAGCAGGTCTGCAGGTGTCTATCTTTCTCTCCCCCTCTCTGTCTTCCCTTCCTCTCTCCATTTCTCTCTGTCCTATCCAACAATAATGACATCAATAGCAACATTAATAATAATAACCACAATGATAATAATAAAAAAGGGGCAACAACAGAGGGAAAATAGCCTCCAGGAGCAGTGGATTTGTGGTGCAGGCACCGAGCCCCAGCAATAACCCTGGAGGCAAAAAAAAAAAAAAAAAAGAAAAGAACTAAAAAAAATTTTTAAAGAAATTGAAACAGTAATCAAAAGCCTACCCAAGAACAAAAGCAACAAAAGCCCAGGTCCTGATGGCTATACTAATGAATTTTATAAAACATTCAAAGAAGAACTAACACCCACCCTCCTCAAACTCTTCTAAGAAAATAGAAGAGGCAACACTCCCAAATACATTCTATGAGGCTAACATCACTCTGATCCCCAAAGCAGGAAAGGACCCCACCAAAAAAGAAAACTATAGACCTATATCCCTGATGAATATCGATGCAAAGATCCTCAACAAAATTTTGGCTAAATGAATACAACAATATATTAAGAGAATAATCCACCAAGAACAAATGGGATTCATACTTGGGAAACAGTAAGTCAATGAACATAATCCACTATATCAACTAAGGAAAGATAAAAATCACATGATTCTATCAATCGATGCATAAAAAGCATTCGACAAGGTATAACACCCATTTATGATAAAGCCCTTGAGAAATTGGGAGTGGAAGGAAAATTCCTTAACATAATAAATACTATATATGACAAACCACGGCTAATGTCATAGTCAGTGGGGAAAAACTGGGTGCTTTTCCCCTAAAATCAGGAACTAGACATGGGTGCCCACTCTCACCATTTTTATTCAGCATAGTCCTAGAAATTCTTGCCATAGCAATCAGACAAGAAAGAGCTATCAAGGGAATACAAATTGGTAAGGATGAAATTTAACTCTCATTTTTCACAGATGATATGTTGATATACCTAGAAGACCCCAGAAACTCTGCCCCAAAACTACTGGAAATCATCAATCAATTCAGTAAAGTAGAGGCTACAAAATCAATATCCATAAATCCGTGGCATTTCTTTATGCAAAAGATAGGTCAGAAGAAATGAAACTGAAGGAAGCAATACCATTCACAATTGAACCCAAGAAGATCAAATAAATCTAACAAAGGATGTAAAGGATCTTTGTAGGAAAACTATAAGACACTGTTAAAAGAAATAGAGGGTGACACAAAGAAATGGAAAAACATCCCCTGTTTATGGATTGGTAGAATAAATATCATTAAAATGGCAGTTTTGCCAAAAGCAATCTATAGATTCAATGTAATCCCTATTAAAATCCCAATGATGTATTTCAAGGAAATTGAACAGATTATTCAAAAATTTGTGTGGAACTCTAAAAAAATCACAAACAGCAAAAACACTCCTAAGGAAAAAGAAGAAAAATGGAGGCATCACAATACCCGACTTTAGGTTATACTACAAAGCAGTAGTCATCAAAACAGTGTGGTGCTGGAACAAAAATGGTCAGATGGACTAATGGAAGAGGATATAGAGCCCAGAACTCAATCCATACATGGACAGACACCTTATATATGACAAAGGGGCCAAATCTGCCCATTGGAGAAAAGAAAGTCTCTTTAGCGAATGGTGTTGGCAGAATTGGACAGCCATATGTAGAAAAATGAAACTAGATCACCAATTAACACCATACACCAAAATTAACTCAAAATGGATCAGAGATCTGGTTATCAGACCTGAAAGTATAAAAATACATAGAAGAATATATCAGTGAAACATTTCATGACATTAACAGTAAAGACATATTTAGAGACTTCACCCCATGGGCAAAGGAAACAAAAGCAAGATTGAATAAGTGGGACTCTATCAGATTAAAAAGCTTCCATATATCAAAAGAAAACTCCATAAAGATAAACAGGAAACCCAGCAAATGGGAGAACATATTTGCACATCATACTTCAGACAATTGATGTCAAACATCTATAGAGAACTCATTCGACTCAACAAAAAGGAAAAGAACAACCCAATAAAAAAGTGGGTAGAGGACATGCATAGACAGTTCTCCAAAGAAGAGATATGCATAGCCCGCAGATATATGCAGAAATGCTCTCACTCATCACCAGAGAAATACAAATTAAAAGCACACTGAGATACCACATCACACCTGTAAGAATGGCCTTCGTCAACAAAACAGGAGAAAATAAATGCTGGACAGGATGTGGAGAGAAAGGAACTCCAATACAATGCTGGTGGGAATGCAAAATGGTACAACCATTATGGAGAACAGTATGGAGAATCCTTAAGCAAATACAGATGGCAATACCTTACGACCCAGCAATCCCACTCCTAGGCATTTATCCAAAAGACATAATATCATTAATTCAAAGGGATATATGTACCCCCATGTTCATAGCCACATTATCTACAATAGCAAAAATTTGGAAGTAACTAAAATGTCCCTCCATGGATGATTGGTTTAAAAAGTTATGGGACATATACTTAATGGAATATTATTCAGCAATAAAAAAGATGATTCTTACATCCTTTGGGATAAAATAGATGAAACTTGAGAACATTATTGAAATAAGCAAGGAGGTAAAGGAAAACTTTAGGATGGTCTCACTCCTGGAATTTAGAGAACTGAACACACATACATAAAATAAACAACCAGACACAACACAACCCATTTTAAAAATGGGAAAACTATTGTGGTTACCTAGGGGGAAGGTGGGGAGGGCACAGACTTTCGGAGGTGGGGAAGATGTGAAACCCCAGTCCTATCTCTATTTAGTCCTATCAATAGCAATACGACATGTGAGAGGGGTGGAGAGATTTAATAGCATAAGTTCCCCAACTGCCTAGACTATAGCCCTAAACACAAATACTAGCTCTTGCTAATATTTATCTTAGATTTGCAAAATTATCATATTTGGATAAGGGGATTAATTGTTTATGGATTTCTAAAAATATATCGGAAAATAAAGCTCTGCGAACATCTAAATCAATTACAGCTTTAGGCCAGACAGGCCAAGACCTTTTAACCTTGTAAGTATTTAAAATACAAGGAGGTTTGAATACCACTAGAAGTGTTCAGATCATAGTGAAATGAAGTATAATAACACAGATACTTAGCACCCCAACTAACCTGGCTATAATAATTAATTATTGATATTTTAACTTTCTCTAAGACTATAAGAAACCCCTTGCATCCTCTTTAAGACCTGCATTTCTCCCAGTCCTGGTCCCTCTAGGATATGCCCATACTTCTTGAAATTCCTTCTCTATGATTCCTTACTGCCATACCAACCCTGTCAACTTTAACCAAATCACTACTGGTGCTGTCACCCAAAATTATGCTGCTATTGAAATCCTACTGTGGACTGTAACCTGAGATACCAACCTGAGAAGTCAACCTCGCAACTCTTCAAACCTGGTGCTCCACTCTGACACCACTCTCTCAGACAACACTTTCATCCAACCTCAGGCTAGTTACCAAACTCAAGCAAATCTATTATAGTTGTATGCCCCCAGGAACATACCTAAAATGGTTTCCCTAGCTTTCTTCTGCCCTAAAGCCCCTAATCTCATCTGCTCTGAGCCTACTCTGTTCATTAACCATCTTGTCTCAACTTAGGTCATGACACCTTCCAGATATCAGGCTGCAAATGCTACGACTCCACCCCAACTTCTCTGGGCAGATGACCTCACCAATGTGTCCTGGACCCTCGAATCTCCAGTGCTCTGGTCTCCTAGGGAAAGGTAGAAACAGGCTGGGGGTATGGATCATGGATCCACCTGTCAACGCCCATGCTCAGTGGAGAAGCAGCTACAGAAGCCAGACCTCCTACCTTCTGCTCCCCATAAACCGCCTTGATCCAGACTCCCAGAGGGGGAGAAGTGAAAGGATAAAGATAAGAGGGCTCAGTACTCCAGCTCCATCAGCACCCAGAGAGAGAGAAGGAAAAGGAGACGGACATGTGGAGGGAGCTTTGATGTCATGAGTGGTTTAGAGGAAAAGAGAAGATTAAATCAGTAAAAGAAGGGGTAACTTTGTATAAATGTGGACAGATAGTTGTAGAGAAGATGGTCAGCCCATGTCTAGAACTTCAGGGGAACTGTGGTGGATTGCAGTGAGGAGAGTGAAGATTCAGAACTCTGGTGGTGGGAATGGTGTGGATTCAAACCCCTGTTGACATGTAATTCCGTAATTTGAAAATATATAAAAAAAGAAAAAAGAAAGTTCTATTTCCAACAAAGCTAGAACAAAGCTAGGCTTTCATCTTTTTATATTCTTGCACCTGAAGTGAGTGAAAACAGCTCAGTTCCAAAGTTTTACACTCAACATTCACTTGTTTCTCTGGACCTTAACTAATCTAGCAATGGTTCTCAGTTGCAGGAAGGAGCGCCAAAGCAGGTCCTCAAAGCCATATGGCTGGCAAATGCTTGATTATTTTTTCAATGTGAGCATGGATTTTTTACACAATGCAAAAGCATTTGGTCATCAGAAAAGCTGTGAGACACTTTTGCATAGGACAGCATGGAGAACTAAGTCCTGACTTTTCTGACAACCTGATACTTCGATACTATATACTTCTTTAAAGTAAGACCATCAGAAGTCACGTTACCAGCTGTAAGGCCAAAAGAATTTTGAATGGGTGAAAAAAAAAAAAGGTGTATGGAGACTAGAGAAATTTAAGAGCCTTGAAAGCAAATTCTCCTGTAGGGAGAAAAAAAGAGAAACCTATAAGTAGATTGAAAAAAAAATTTTTTAAAAAAAGATGATAAGCATGACTTAGATAGTAGGGGGAAAAGATGTGTTTTAAGTTCAGCAGAGAGCTGATATTATTTTTGGCACTTTCTACTAAGCAGGACAGGAAAGGAGGACAAAGAAGAAACAAAACCTTGGGATTTTTCAGTGAGAATAACAAAGAATAATAGAACAAGGAAACATTTCAGAATTTTAAACCGTCAAGGGACTAGAGGAGTTTGGGGACTAGTGTGGTTACAGACCAAAAAATGTTACGTTTTAAACTCAAAGACAAGCATGAGGATAAAGAAAAAAAAAATTAAAGACCAAAGTAAATAAGCATGGACATATGAATATAGTGAGAAATGACTTTGCAAATTCTAGCAATTTCTTGAAATTTTATGAAAGAACACAAAAAAATATATTCACTCTCTTTTGTTGGAAAAAATGTGTGTTTATGAATCATCACATATTGTATGCATACATATATATTCCTTAAGTATTTTTAAACTGATGAATGAAAGAATGTTTAAGAAAACCAGAATCACACTAAACAGATTCCTACTGGTTGTGGTTAGACTCCAAAATACTGCAAAGACTCTAGGCTTAAATCTAGTAAGGCAAATCTTATATTCTTAACCAAATAGGCTTATAAAACAGAGGGAAAGAATGCATAACACCTTACCAATCAGTACTGGTCTTTCACTTACAAAAAAAAAAAAGGAAAGAAAAGAAAAGAAAAAACATATTAAAGCTCACTTTCCCTCAAGCTACAAAGCAAGGCACCATCTTGAAAAAAATAGAATAGACTCTTTGAACTCAGCATAATTTGCATGTAGTACATAAAATAGGGGATCATTATATTAAAGTTTAAATACTACCTGTTTCTGTTGGAAGATCAGTAGATCAGTACAGATCCTGGAAAAGGATGACTGATGATCTAGTGGGGCTTGTATTATTATGTGGGAAACGGAGCAGTGTTATACATGTACAAACTATTGTATTTACTGGAAACTGTAAAATACTAATCCCCCAATAAAAGAAAAAGTGTTTTAAAAAAAGAATATCAGTAGATAGATGACTTTAAATTGTTAAATTTAATCTATTAACAACAAAAAATTGTTTGGAGAATGACAGTTATCTTTGGGAGGTGTGAGGGTTGGGGACACAGAAGTTTGGTGGTGGGTCCAGTGTGGAACTATATGCATATACCCTGTAATCTTACAATCTTCTGACATACCTTAAATCACAAATTTAAAAAATGTAAAAAAAAAAGTTTTGTTTTATGAATCAGCACAGAAGAAATTTTGAAAAAGCCCCCTAAGAGTGGGTATACATACTTCTGTTGAACCATTAACCCAAATGCTGTTAAGATTTGAGAAACACCAGGATCTCAGATCCTGTTGTTTATAATTGACCAATAGCTTGATTATGTCAGAAGTTCACCCTGAGAAAAACCAGAGAGAAAGGTGAAGAAGCTAGAAGTGTAGGATAAAAGAGAGACAGGCCCTGAAGGGCCCCTGTCAAGCATGAGCAAAGCTTTGCTCTCAAGATTTTCAGCAGGCCCAGGATGAGCTTTAATGTACTAATGGCCAAGGTAATCTCTCAGGCTTTGTTTTGGGGTTTATCTAGTTGCCATCTAAAGGGCTAAAAACTAGAAAGTTTTCTCCTTTTTCTTCTAGCTTGAAGTTATAAGCCTTCTGCTCTTACCTGTGGCTTACCTGTCTTCTGTCATCAATCATTCCAGGTCTAATTATTTTACTTGCAGGGTGCATTTCCTTCCTTTTCTGCCCCTCAGATCTTCTTTGGATAGTCTTTTTTTTTTTTTAATCCTACTATCCCTCCTTCAACAAAGTCCATACATAAAACTCGTGTAATTTAAGCCACTAGCATCAGGTTGTTCATTCTGAAGCGGAAATGGAATCTGAGTAGTTCAACTGCACTTTAGACTCATGTGGAAAGCCATGGGGTCGAACATTTAAGACAATATGTTATGCAGTTGCATTTACTTGTGAGAATTATATAGTTAATAATGTTAAGTTCGTGGGAATTTTATCTCAAAATACTGAAAGCACTTGATTAGGGGGAGGAGTAGAGATAAACATGAGAGAAAAATGGTAGGATGATGATAATCATTCAAGGCAAATGCTTGGCACATGAGACCTCTTTTTTTCTGTTCTATATAAACTAAATGCATTTGAAATGTCACATAACAAAGACATGAAATAAGCATATGCCACAGACATGTGTATAAGTCTGCATGTATGTTCATATACACATTTCAGAGAAATGAAAGCGTTAGTTTTAGAGCCATCTGGTCTTGATTTTAACACATGTGGTGTACTTTGCACCCGGCTTTGGCATATATGTTAGCTTGTTCACTTTGGGCATTTGGTTAAGAAGTCACTTTTTCCTTTTTCTCTGATCTCCTGAAGGAGAGTTGGGCAGTCGAAACATCTCTACTCAGCTCTGAGATTTTCAATAACAACACACTACATAATCCCCTCAATATCTTGCCATCATCCATAAACACTTGCATGCACTCCAGTATTTGGAGGAAAAATGGAGTCTGTCTGTGATGTGGTAGCTGAGGAAAACATTGCTTATGCAACTAAACACTTTCCCTTAAAATTTACTTCAGCTGAAGGTACTTCTAAGGATACTATTCTCATTCTTGTCCGGTAGTTCATTTTCTTTCAATGGATACATTATCAAATTATTGAAATGCTGCATAATATATCATTGCCTCTAGCAGGCTGACTACCCCCACTGTAAGTTAGTTCCTTAAGCAAACATTCACAGCTGTTTCTGAAGATAGTTCCATAATTATATATGTATATAATGCTCTTTTAAATTTATTTCTTTATTGGGGGATTAATGTTTTACATTCAACAGTAAATACAATAGTTTGTACATGCATAACATTCCCCAGTTTCCCATTTAACAATACAACCCCCACTATGTCTATTTATCATCCTTCATGGACCTGTATTCTCCCCACCCACCCACCCCAGAGTCTTTTACTTTGGTGCGATATGCCAATTCCATTTCAGGTTCTACTTGTGTTTTCGTTCTACTTGTGTTTTCATTATATATATGTATATAATGATTTTTGTAGTTATGTGAATTGAAACATTTTTCTGAGTTTCCTGGCTACGTGAAAATATTTACTTGTGAGAGTGAAGGTTATATCATGTTCCAAAACCCGGGGGATTATTCTGGGTATAGGACTACACTTGTATCAAGAACCCAGATTTGCTTTCTTGCCTTCTCTGTGAAAGGATTCTGTATTCTCAGTCCACAAATGTTAGGTTTCACATATAAATTGTGAAATTTCTCCTCATGGGGAGTTAGAGGCTCCTATCCTTCAGACAACCACAATAGCCACTTGCCTTTGACCAATGAAATGTAGGTAGAAGTGATGATAAAGAGAAATTACAGCCAACAAAGTTAGAAGTGACTGCTCATCCTTGCTTTAGCAAAGAAACACTCCATGTAGTAGTCAGGTTTCAAGAGACAACATAATGTTCCATCTATAACTCAAAACAAGAGTTCCTTTTTTTAGTGTGTTAACTCAGCCAGAACAAGAAGTTTCTGTTCACTAGGAAATTCAACAGAAGCATTCTAATCATTACTATTTCTCAAAATTAGGTGGCCCACCTATCATTAACACATATTAGCACTGCCAGCTTTGCTCTAATTGTGGGTTTGATTCGACTTGCTCAAATCAATTTTATTGATATGGAAGGACACCTACAATGTATCACATACAGTTTCTGCTAAAAGTTTAGTGATCGGGCTGGAAATGAAAAATTGATGCTTGACTTTATTACTAATCCCATTTGCTCTCCTATTGCACAGTAATTTGCTTCTACTTAAGTGTCCAGTATTAGGAAATGAGTTATAATTGGTGACCTCTAAATGAGATTGTAAAGATGCCTCCTGGTGATTTGTTTGCGCATCAAACGGAAAGAGGATAAAGTGCCTCCCCGCCTTCACTGTGCTCAACACTTGGACTTTTACTAGTAATTAAATCCGCTCTGTATATTCGTTTATGTGATTCTTATAATTTGGAACTTCTGCTCTTAATCAGGAATGCAAAATGAACCACAGTTAGGTCTTAACTTTCTGGGGACACAGAGTGCTGGCCACTCTCATTCTTTCTCTTTCTTGCAGCCACATTGAAACAAGGACCACCTTTACAACCACCCAACTTTCTCCTTAGATGGAGATCCTGCCCAAGAATTCCCTGCCACATTGGAACAATGTCTCTACCCCAAATCTGTTACTATGAAAAGAGGTAAGTGTCCCTCCCCCTCCCTCTTTTTTTATTTTTAAGGTTTTAGGGAGTTTATTGTTAGGAAATAGTCATCAAGAGAATGGTGAACACAGGGACAGGTGGTGGTGCACCTGATTGAATGCACATGTTGCAATCCATAAGGACCTGGGTTCAAGCCTCCAGTCCCCACTTGCAAAGGGAATGTTTTACAAGTGGTGAAGCAGTGATACAGACATCCCTTCTCTCTCACTCTCTATCTCCCCTTTCCCTCTCTATTTCTGACTGTTTCTATCCAATAAATAAAGATAATAATAAAAGTTTAAAGAAAACTAGAGAGAGAGAGGAGGGTGAACAGTAAAAAGGAGCCACCTGTCTCACAGGTAGGACAGGCATCTCAGCAAGAACAGAACCTTCTTTTTACCTGCCTTACTATTCACGCCACACCCTTTTTTTTTTAACAATACCACTTACTCGAACCCTCAGTTTAAGCAGCAAACATTTCACGTCTATTTTGAAAGTACTATCAAAAGACAAGAAACTGAAAAAAATGTGGTTTTATATTTTATAATCTAAATGGAGAGATGAAAGAAATATAAAATGTGTTCTGAAGGCAAAGAAAATATTATGACAATAGATGGAAACAATAGTTGATCTGTCACTAGTTTCAAATGAGTTGCACCAAAAAAACCTATATTCTTGTTTGGAAGAAGTATTTGTAGTTAAATAAGTGGTAATGGGGTGTCACTTGGTAAAGATAGCTCTTAAAAGAGAATGTGAGATTAAAGAAATTTGTGTGGGACTAGGATTCAACTACATTTTTTTCTTTTCTTTTTTTATTTTTAGGTTGTTAAATTACAGGAGTATTTATTTTGTTCACTTTTTTAAATTTAGAAATGGAAATATTGACAAGACTACAGGACAAGAGAAGTACATTTCCGCACAATGCCCACCCCCAGCGCTCCATATCTTAAATCCCCTCCCTTGATAGCGTCCCTGTTCATATATATATATATATATTAAGGAAACACTGACAAAACCATAGGATAAGAGGGGTGCAACTATACAAAATTCCCACCACCAGAACTCCGTATCCCATTCCCTCCCTTGATGGTTTTCCTACTATTTAACCCTCTGGAAGTATGGACCAAGGTCATTGTGGGATGCAGAAGGTAGAAGGTCTGGCTTCTGTAATTGCTTCCCCACTGAACATGGGCGTTGACAGGTCAATATGTTCCCAGCCTGCCTCTCTCTTTCCCTAATGGGGTGGGGCTCTGGAGAATTGGACCTGAAAGAAAAAGTACACAATAGTCTACAGTGAGTCATTATAAAGTTCATAATGAAATAGTCTCTACTTAGTCTTAGATAACCTCCTCACCTATTTCCTATTATACTTCCCTCACTCACTCCCAAGCTATCCTTACCAAAGCAAGGACTTCAAAAGCTGAACAAGGGCAAGAGTATAGCCTACTTTAATGATGACTCCTTAGTCACTATCAGGCCACCCCATCAGCTGGGGCCCTAGTCGGGGAGTCCTGAGACTCCCAAACAGACATGATGGGCCTAGACCCCAAATAAGTCCTTCTCTCCATTGTTACTGGTCATCTATATCTGGAACAACAAAACAGACCCCTTTGTGGACCCCCACAGGACTTTGCCCTCAACTTGGATCAACAACGGTAGAGAATGTTCCATCCTCCAAAGGGAGGCTGGACAACATATTCTACGCTACACCTGAGGAAGATGGGTCCTGATATTGGGGCAGCTTGGAATGTTCCTACAGATGACCACAGAATGTGAGTTCACATCTACAGGGATGCAGAGGTCACATAGGTTCCTAAGCTGAATATGGGCCCCAGATCAGATCAAATCAATGGGGTTTAGAGTCAACAATATTTATACACTTTTCCCATATTTGGGAGCTACTCTCTTCCCTAATCCAGCTTTCTGGTCCTTTTTTCAGCCATGACATCATCTCCCCAAAAAATAACTAGGATCCACTTGCATATCTGATTTCAGGCTCAGGGGAACAAACAAACAAACAACAACAAAGAAAAAACTAGTATAGCCACAGGCCCTTTGGACTATAACTAAAATATACCTACTAGCTATCTACAGAATGAAGATACCCCCCCCCCCAACTCTTCATCTGCATTACTCCAGCCTTTAGGTTCATGATTAGTCAACAATTTGTTTGGCTTTATATGTTAACTCTCTTTTCAGCTACCAGGTTCCAGATGCTACCATGATGCCAACCAGACTTCCCTGGACAGACAACCCCACCAATGTGTCCTGGAGCTCCGCCAAAAGAGAGAGGCAGGCTGGGAATATGGATCGAACATGTCAACACCCATGTTCAGCAGGGAAGCAATTACAGAAGCCGGACCTTCCACCTTCTGCATCCCACAATGGCCTTGGGTCCATACTCCCAGAGGGATAAAAAATAGGAAAGCTATCAGGGGAGGGGATGGGATATGGAGTTCTGGTGGTGGGAATTGTGTGTGGTTGTACCCCTCTTATTCTATGGTTTTGTCAGTGTTTCCTTTTTATAAATAAATAATAATTAAAAAAATAATCAGGAACTACCCCTCTTACCCTATGGTTTTGTCAATATTTTATATTTTATTTTATAAATAAATTAAATTTAAAAACAATCAGGAGCAAGAGACATGAAATAACAACTGAATATATAAATATTATGAACATCTTTATGGAAAAAATTGGACAACTCAGATGAAATGGATGCATTTCTATATTCATACCACATGCCAAGCCTAACCCAAGAGGAAGTAGATAGCTTAAATAAGCCAATCACTAGTTTAGAAATTGAATCATTCATCAAAATTCTTACCAAAAATAAAAGCCCAGGCCCGGGCAGCTTTAGTAATGAATTCCGTAAGAATTTCAAAGAAGAACCAATATCTGTTCTCCTCAAGCTATTTCAGAAAATTGAAGAAGGGCAAACACTACCAAACACATTCTGTGAAGCAAGCGTCACTCTGATCCCAAAGCAGGATAGAACTCTACCAGAAAAAGAAAACTGTAGTCATATATCCCTGATGAACATTGATGCAGAATCCTGAATAAGATCTTGGCAAATAGGATCCAATATATCATTACAATAAGTCACAGGTGGGGGAGAGATAATATGGTGGTTATGCTATCTCATACCTGAGGCTCTGAAGTACCAGGTTCAATCCCCAGGGGGCGCAGCTAAGCAGTGCTAAGTTAGTCAGAGCTAAGCAGTGCTCTGGTAAAAAATTAATAAATAAATAAGTAGAGTAATTCACCAGACCAAGTCGGATTCAACCCTGGGGAAACAGGGATGGTTCTATATCCACAAGTCAATCAATATAATTCATCATATCAGCAAAAAGAAAGGTAAACATCACATGGTCATATCAATTGATGCTAAAAAGGCATCTGATAAGATCCAAAATCCATTCATGATAAAGGCCTTCCAGAAGCTAGGAAAAGAAGGACCTCAACATAATAAAGACCATTTATGACAAACCCACACTAACATCATTCTCAATGGGGAAAAGCTGAACTCTTTCCCCCTAAAATCAGGAAGCAAAAAAGAATGTCTATTACTATCTCCACTAAAATTCAACATAGTTCTCAAGGTTCTTATCACTGCAGTCAGATGAGAAAGAGATATATCAAAAGCATACAGATTGGAAAGGAATAAATAAAACTATCACTATTTGCTAATGACCTGACAGTATGTATAGAGAACCCCAAAGTCTCTACCAAAAAAAAAAAACTACTAGAAATAATAAGTTCAGTAGACTAGAAGGATACAAATCAATACACATAAATCAGTGGCATTTCTGTCTACAAACAAGGAATCAGAGAAAAGGAAAATAAAAATCTCAGTCCCATTTATAATCAAACCCCCCAAAATAAAATACATTGAAATGAATCCCATGAAGGAGGTGAAGGACCTTTACAGCGAAACTACAAGACATTGCTAAAAGAAATAGAAGAGGACACACAGAAGTAGAAGAAGATTCCTTGTTCCTAGATTGCAAGGATAAGCATTATTAAAGTGGCCATTCTGCCAAAAGCAATCTACAATATTTTTTTAAATTTTTTATTAGTGATTACATAATGATTGACAAAATTATGGGATAAGAAGGGTACAGTTCCATACAATTCCAACCACCAGAGTTCCATGTCCCATCCTCAAGAGATATAAAGACAAATGTGTATTTTTATGTAATGCCACTTTGGGCACTCACATTTCTACAACAGAAGGAAGATACTTCTACATACACGGACTTTCCCCAAACAGACTCTGCAAGTATTCCTGGAAGACAATTATAGAGCATCTTCTCTGCTGTCCACACAGTTCTCTCACACAGCTTTTGCAAGACAACATCTACATCTTGCTTCAGGGAGAGCTCTTGTAGCCAAGCCTTCATATAAAGGGGCCACTCAAGGCCTCAGGCGAGACACAGTCTTTAGACATGAGGTCTTCTCAGATGATCTACATGAAAGGTTTTTCTAGCAATAACAATCAGAACTCCAACCTGACTAGGAATATATATATATATGATGCTTCCCTATAAACCAGAAAACAATAGACCAGAGGTGAACTGGTTTATTTAGACCAGAAAATTGGTGGGGCAGCTCTGATGAAAAATGTATTATTTCCTTTTTTCTTTTTTTCTTTTTTTTTTTTAATAAATTTTTATTTATAAAAAGGAAACACTGGCAAAAACATAGTATAAGAGGGGTACAACGCATTATTTATTTTGGAGGAAAGGCCAATATAGGATTTGAGGAAAAGAGGAGGAGTGCTTTCTAGATTTTGTCCAACCACCTGATGCATCTACTAAAGGAAAAAGAGATCTGGACAGGATAAAGGGTAGTTTGTGGCACGTTATGCATGAGACTCGTGTTGGATATCCTAATGGAGATGCTGGGAAAACCGTTGGCTATGCAAGTCCAGAATTCAGGGAAGAAGTGAGGTCTAAAGATTCAGCCTTGTAAGTATGTTTGTCCGGACACCTATTTAAAATAGTAATTCTTGGGCTCCACCCCCAAGATTCTATAGGTCTGGGGGCAGGTGGGATTTGCAGTTCTAATTAACTCCCCAGATGGTTCTGCAAAATCCTACAATCTATCATTCTACTTCCTCTGTTTGACACAAATCCATCAGGCAATTTCCTATTCACTTTTGTTTTTTTCTATCTTACTTTCCTCAGTTTATGTAAGTATATCATACATTACTTTAATCATACATTGTTGTCAACAGCATATTATAACATGTCATGCAAAATACTTGTTATATAATAACATAACAATTTGGGAGTCGGGCTGTAGCGCAGCGGGTTAAGCACAGGTGGCGCAAAGCACAAGGACCGGCATAAGGATCCCGCTTCGAACCCTGGCTCCCCACCTGCAGGGGAGTCGCTTCACAGGCGGTGAAGCAGGTCTGCAGGTGTCTGTCTTTCTCTCCTCCTCACTGTCTTCCCCTCCTCTCTCCATTTCTCTCTGTCCTATCCAACAATGACAACAACAATAATAACTACAACAATAAAACAACAAGGGCAACAAAAGGGAATAAATAAATATTAAAAAATAAAATAAAAAATAACATAACAATTTGTGTCTTTAGTTCATTTGGCTTTTTCTAACACAATGTCATAATTTGGATGGTTTAAACACCCAAGAATTATTTCTGATACTTCCGGCAGATGGGAAATACAAAATCAAGGTTCTGGCAGACTGCTTTCTAGTTCATAAATAATTGTATTCCAAATATGTCCTCATGATGAAGAGATCTCAGCTTCTTTTTAACGACAACCAATTCCATTCACAAGCATTCTTCTTTCTTGAGCCAGTCATCTCCCATTGGCAGTAGGAGGAGCAAATATTAAGTCTACAGTAAAAGTCATATATAACCAATAATACATTAACCATGAAATGAGGTTTGGCTTGATGATATAATCATTATATGTAAGCATATTTCCCAAAGCTTTCTCTTTTTTTTCTTCCTTTATTTTTTCGGGAATTTTAAACTTTATTCAAGAAAATTGAGAACATTCACATATTAGTCCAAGAGACAGAGAAAGAGAGAGAGAGAGAGAGAGAGATGCCAGTCCCCTTTACACACATGGCAACCAGGACTCACTTAGGCTGAGAGAGAGAGCATTTTCTTCCTTTATTGAGGCATTGTGTCAGAATCTGCTCCAAAACTTGACAGGCTATGAGGAATCTTGGTTTTTCTCTACTCCTTTTTTTGTTTGTTTGTTTTTTTGTTTTTTGTTAAACCAAGACAGCACTCTTCCAGTCTTTGATCTCTTTCATCTCTCATGAATTATCAAAAATAGTTCACTGGCACCAGGCCCATTTTAGATACACAAACTAAACGGATATACAGAAACTCCTTCAGGGCTGTTGATGTGAGGTCCTCAATCCCCGTGGCCCCTCCAGGAGTGGGCTTGCTCATCAAGTAGGTGTGAAAGAGATCAGAGTTAGGGATATTGCTTCTCCTGGGTCTTGGTTTCTGTCTGAGTGCACTCCTCTTGACAAGCCGCTGTTTGTTCTGGGTTAAGGCTTCCCACCCAGCGGAATCAGTCTTATATCATTTTTACTTTCCACTTAGAAAAGAAAAAAAAACACTTTTTTTTTCATTTTTCATTCTGAATTCCTTTTCCTTATAGCCAGGACATGTATCTTGGATTTCGTTACAGTTTACTTTGTTTTCTTGTTTTTGCAATCCCAGATCTACCTGTCATCTGAGCCTTCCTAGCTCCACCTCCCTGACGTCACAGGACATGGTATATGTCCCTAGGTCTGCAGGATGTATGTATCTAGTCAATCAATATATCTCTAAACTCCCAGACACCTACACTTATTGTCACCAAATGAAAGCAGTTTGAAGTATCCGTGTTTCCAAATGAACATTCATGAACCTCAGTGGGACAATTCATGTGTCCAGCTTTCTCCATAGGCCAACCTGACCAAGAAGTCTTTCACCAGATTGTCAGGTATAGTCAACAGGCCCTGTGCTCTGCAGATTACTGCTCAGGTGAGCTCAGGTCCAGGACTGCTGACCTCAGTATCTCTCGAAGGCCTGTTTAATGGGCTAGACCAAAGGAATTCTGGAAATAAAGTTCTGGGAGACTTTTGTGGTAGAGTAGATGAGGATGGTGAATAAGGACATGACTCATCATTAAAAGTGGCATGTTTATGGAGTGCTGACACAGTTTATGGGGTGCAGGCTTTTGAGTACTTGCTAAATCTATGATTTTCTTAATGTTTTAGGTCTTTTCCCAAAGATTTGGACAACAGAGCTGTGATATGGCCACCACAGGAATTTCTCTAAGAGTTGCTTTCATTTTTAACCCAGAGCCATGAGAGGATATTTTCTTTCTTTTTCTTTATTTTATAAAGATTTATTATTATTATTTATTTTTCCTTTTCTTGCCCTTGTATTGTTGTGGTGGTTATTATTGTTGTTGATGATTAGGACAGAGAGAAATGAAGAGAGGAGGGGAAGACAGAGAGGGGGAGAGAAAGAGAGACACCTGCAGACCTGCTTCACCACCAATGAAGTGAATCCCCTGCAGGTGGGGAGGCGGGGGCTCGAACCGGGAGCTCGTATCCGAATCCTTACACCGGTCCTAGTGCTTCATGCCATGTGCGCTTAACCCACTGCACTACCGCCCGACTCCCGAAAGGATATTTTCTTAGATGTGACAAGGACGGCACAACAGCTCAGTTCCTGACGCCTTATTCTCTTATCCCATGGTGTGATCCAGAAGACAACATTCCCACTGACAAAAAATAGTGCCCCTTAGAACTGTGCTACCAAGAGGCATCACACAGAACCCCAGTCCCACCTTTTGCCCTCTTTTTCTGCCATTACAGAATTGGGTACCAAGTCCACAAGCACTTCATTTGTTCAAATAACTGGTATAATAAGCTGGCTGTAGCAGTGACTTCTCTGAGCATATTTTATAGTTTACTGAGTATACTCAGCCCCTCCAATTAAAAAAAAAAAACTTGTGTGGAGGATGTGCAATTACTGTGTTTTAACCAAAGAGGTTCAACAATTCACTCAAGGTTTCTGAATTTCAAAATAATGATTCTCTATCTTTTTTACTCTCCAAAGCTCTTTCTACCATCCCCAGCTGTCAAGGTTGGCCTAGTTGAATATAGAATACTAATTTCTGTAGCTAGACTAACCTAGTGAATTCCTACTTCCTGGAATTATGTCAATTATATTAATCGGTTCTCTAGATACTGGCATATATATATATATATATATATATATATATATATATATATGGAAATCCATGGGGACTAGCTGGTGACTTACTCAGTTGAGTGTACAAATTACCATGTATGAAGAGCAGATTCAAGCCTCCAGTCATCATCTGCAGGGGAGAAGTTTCACAAGTAGTAGAGTAATGATGCATGTATCCCTCCTCTCTGACACTCCCTCTCTCTCTTTCTCTCACCCTCTCCCAAAAAGAAAGAAAAACATGAGCAACATGTTTAATGGAGTTGCATAGTCACCAAATCTCAGAAATTATCCTGGTGGCAAAAAAACAAGACAAAACAAAACAAACAAAAGTAAGAATTTATAATGAAGAAAACTCATGGTTTTGCCACTCTACCTTCTTTAGTAAATGTATTAGTTAAAACCTAGTACTGTCTGTACCCATATATATAGTTTGAGTCCATTTTTACAACTGGGGAAGTTCTGAACTATATTATCAAGGCCAAGGTACACAATGCATCTGGGTTTTAAAACCTAGGTCCAGCAAGAGAGCTTAACTTGATAGTGGACTTGTTATATCACGTGTATAACCCAAGTGCAGGTCAGGACTCCACTGCACTAAGGGAAGCTTCAGTGTTGTGATGTCTTTCCTTCTCTCCCTCTGTCTGTCTGTCTGACTCTTTCTGTCTGAAAAGAAAAATTGACTTGAAGTGGTGAAGTCTAATAATGAAAAAAAGAATTAAAAAGCAACAATATTTTTAAAAACAAATTAAAGGCTTAGTCTGATCTTTCTCTGTGTGTCTTATTCTCTCTCAGAATAGATTGTTTTCCCTACCTCTTAGTCCTTATGTTAAAACACAATTGTCAAAACTTTTAAAGATTTGTGTACTGACTTCTGGGAGGCATAGTCGTGGATTTACAGGGATCAGATCAGGTCTCCCCCCAAAACAACAAGTAAATACAAAGACCTAAACAGAATTCGCCAACTACAACTGAAACATCTGCAGCCTCAGCCACCAAGTTGTAGAGACTCATGATTCCAGCCTGACTTCCCTGGCCAGATAGCCTCACCAATGTGTCTAGGAACCTCATCGCTTCAGAGCCCTGCCCCACTATGGAAAGATAGAAACAGACTGGGGGTATGGATCTACCTGACAACACACAAGTCCAGCAAAGAAGCAGTTACAGAAGCCAGAATTCCCACCTTCTGCACCCCAAAAACAATTTTGATCCATACTCCAAGTGGGGGAGAAGTGACGAGGGAAGACGACCAGAGGGCTCTGAACTCCAAGTCTGTCAGGAACCAGAGAGAGAGTAGGAAAAAGAGAGGGGCATTTGGATGTAATAATGGGTGTATATAGGCTGGGAGTATGGGTCAACCTGTCAACGCCCATGTTCAGCGGGGAAGCAATTACAGAAGCCAGACCTTCCACCTTCTGCATCCCCTGGGTCCATACTCTCAGAAGGATAAGGAATAGGAAAGCTATCAGGGAAGGGGATGAGATGCAGAGTACTGATGGTGGGAATTGTGTAGAGCTAGTTATACCCCTCTTATCCTATGATTTAGTCAATGATTCCTTTTTATACATAAAAAATAATAAAGATAATAAGAAATAAAAAATAATGGGTGTATATGTGACTTGGAAAGGAACAGAAGCTAGAACCCCCCTCCTCCCCCCAAAAGGCCAAATATATGAGAATATAGACAGATGGTTGTAGGAATAATAGTTGACCCATATCTGTGACCTTGGGCGAACTGCTGCAGCTTACAGTGGAGGGATTGGGTAGCCAGAACTTAATGGGGTGCAAAAGATGGGAGCTCTGGCTTCTGTAATTGATTGTCCACTGGACATACACATTGACATACTGATCCATCCCCCCCCCCCCAGTCTGTTTCTATCTTTCCCTAGTGGGAGTAGGGCTCAGGAGAGGGGTAGTTCCAGGACATATTGGTGAGGTTGTCTGCCCAGGGAAGTCAGGATAGAATCCTAGTAGCATCTGCAATTTGGTGGCTGAAAGGTGATAAGATATAAAGCAGGACAAAAATGTTTAATAAATAAGAACCGAAAAACAGGAATAGAGCAGATAAAAATAGGGACATATGGGTGAAAAGAAGCTAGGGAGTCTATTTTATTTTATTTTTTTAATATTTATTTTATTTATTTATTCCCTTTTGTTGCCCTTGTTGTTTTTTTATTGTTGTAGTTATTGTTGTTGTTGTTGGATAGGACAGAGAGAAATGGAGAGAGGAGGGGAAGACAGAGAGGAGGAGAGAAAGATAGACACCTGCAGACCTGCTTCACCGCCTGTGAAGCGACTCCCCTGCAGGTGGGGAGCCGGGGTTCGAAGCGGGATCCTTATGCCGGTCCTTGTGCTCTGCACCACCTGTGCTTAACCCACTGCGCTACAGCCCGACTCCCGGGAGTCTATTTTAGGTATGTTCCTAGGAGCCCATGATGTTAGTAATTTTTGCTTGAGCTTGATAGCTAACTTGGAGATGGACAAAAATATTGTCTGGGAAAATGGGGTCAGAGTTGAGAATAGAATTACAAAGTTGGGTTAGGATAGAAAGTATCTCCCAAACTTGAAGAAAACATATAAATACAATTAACTGTTTACCCTACTGCTCTAACCAGAGTCCGTATATATTCATATCTAGCAAAGAAGATGGTGTAACCTCTGAGACCCTGTCTGTCTGAGCTCACAGTCCATGGTCACAACTGGGAATATTCTAGGCTGCACTCATTGCTGGGCCAGTCTTCCTCCAGTGGCAAAGTGCCAATGAGGTGCTAGAGAGGCCTCTATGAGGCCTTACGATGATGTTCCTGATGGAAGTGACCAGTGATGGTGGAGAAAGGGATGTATTATAGGCCCATCATATCTTATGTGAGAATTTAAGGATTCCCTGACTAAGGCCCCAGATAATGGGTGGCCTGGTAGTAACCACAAAGGCTATGATTAAGTGAGCCAGTCTCTCTGATCTAGATTTTGTAGTTCCTTTATCTGATGAGCTTAGACTTTCTCTTGTGTATTACTTTAAAAGTCTGAAGTAATATACCAAGCTGTTAATAATATTTATCTTTGGGGATTGAAACTATGTGTGTAAGCATCTTTGCCATTTAAAATATACATAACCAGCTTATAGTCTCTCTCTAGTCAGATAAAATAAGTTTTTAAATAATCCACTGGACAGTTCCCACTTATGTCTGGCCAGAGTCTCCAAGACGCCTCTCAGTGTCTCCAATGCAGTTGAGTATATGAGGCATCAGCTTTCAATAGCTAACTTTGAACTGTCCTTCCAATCTGCCAAATTCAACAAAGATTGAAAAAACATTACAGTCAAACAATCCTTACTAAAGATTTAAAAGAACTGCAATTAGATGGCAAGACAAAAGGAGCAAGTTTTGCAAGGAGATAATGCCACTATGCTTTTTCTGCTAAAGTTCAGAAGTTGCTTTTAGAAAAAGAGGTGTGTGTGTGTGTGTGTGTGTGTGCTCTAAGTAAACCTTAAAAGGGTTTGCTCTCCTTTTATCCCTAAAAGTCAAAGAGAAGCTTCACAGGCCAAGGACCGTGGTTCTAACACCTGAACTAACATGTTTGACCTGGGTCAAAAGGAAAAGCAACTGATGGCTGGTACCCTTTCAAAGGTTTTTCAAAGGATGCCAAATAATTCAAACAAGGTCATATTTAAGGCAATCAGGCAGAATCTCCCTGGGGGTTGCACTAGGAGAAGGAGAGTGGGGGTAAGAAGATCTTTCCCTCTAACTCCCCACCCCCACATTTGATTTTGTCATCAGTTGTTCTTTATTAATGTGCCTCTCTTTTTTTTTCCAAGGAAATTTATCTAATTTAATTGCAAAACACAAGAGACGGGCCATTCATCTTGCCCCACTGCCCACATAAACAATACAGAAGGGTGGAAGGCTCACCCTGACTTCATCTCTGGCAGAACCCTTTCACTTTCAAATTAAAGGAACTGCAGAGTGAACACAGTCACTACAATTAAGATATTTTTAGAAACATAAAATCCTCTAGAAAACATGACACTGATACTGGTATTATGATTGAAGTTAGGAATTATAGTTATTAGAAGCTTTGAGTTTATGTGCCTCATAAATCTAATCGCTTCACACATCCAATGATGCTGTTGCTGTATTTACTGGAGACATCTATGATGACAGACAGTACCTTTGAGAAGGGCCAGATAAACAAAATATTTTACATACTTCAGCTTCTCAGTGTCTAATGGATTCATATCATGGAGAGAAAAAGGCTTCATTAAGGGAGAGGCACCAGATGCTGAGAAGCTGATTTACCATGGAGATTTGATCTGAATTATCTGCTCCTGTTTAATGGGAAAGCCGCAGTTCTATTCCTGGATTCTGAGAAAAGAATGAACCAGGAGGGGGACCAAGGGGCACTGAAGTATGGGAAGGGGGAGGGAAAGAGATTACTAAACTGACGACTCTGAAGATACGAACATTTGCCTGACAAGTTGAAAATGAAATGAAAAAAAATAAAAGTATATTATCAGAACTTTGGTGATGGGAATGGTGTTGAACGATAACGTTATGATCTTAGGATCATAATCTTATGATGATGCAAATGACTAATAAGACATTTTAATAAGAACAAATAAATTAAATTAAATAGTGATACTATATGCCCAGGATCCATAAGAAAATCCTCTACTGGGAAGGTACTTAGAGGACCAGATTGTACAATGTGACCTCAGAATCCTCCAGCCCTGGTGCCTAGTCTTCAGGCCCCTGAATAAACTTCAGGAGGAAAGAGAATAAGGTGGGAAACTTTATAGCCACCTGAGAGAGGATGAAACCATTTTAGCGTTGTGCTGGCCTTCAGATATTCCTGAAATCAGATGTAGCCCACACAATTGAAGTCCTAATATCCAATATTAAAATTTATGCTTAAGAACATGACTGTGCTGTAGGAACATTTTAAAGGCCATGAGCTCCTTCTGATTTTTTTTTCCAATAAAAATGTTGGTGCAGAAATGTCACAGCGGCTAAGACATGATCCCTGATTTTCATTGCTTCCTACACATGCCCCACAAATATCTGACAGATTAACTGGCATGCCTGTGGGGAGAGCTCACAACTTCTCAGAGCATTCATAGCCCCAAGAAGAGGGCCCACAAATGTGAGTAACAGAGAAGATTGGACAAAGAAATACACCAGGCAGGGAGATGACTCTTGTATCTCTGACAATCAGGTTTGGAATTCTGAGTGCATTCGTGGGCAGAAGCAAAGCTTGCTCTGTGTACACACATGTGTGAGTGTGAGGGGACAAGGTAATTCAGGAAAGAAATGATGGTTTCATGAGTCAGGAAGTGGCAATAAGAAATAAACATAACACGGCAAATAAGAGGGATAGTGAGAAAACAGACTTGACAGCACTTGGGTGTTGTTTGGATGTGCTGAGCAGAGAAGAGTAAGGAACCAAAGATGCCCAAAGACGGCACTTGGGCTTCCGGTTTGTGCAATTTACTACATGGTGGAAATAGGTTTGGGGAGGAAGATGGCAGGTCTAGTTATCAACCTACCGAGCTGGAAATGCCTGTGGCTGTTCAGATGCAGAATACCAACAATCTTAATGAGGTATAAAAACATCATAGTAGGAGTAAAATAAGGGAGTAGGCAAAGAAGAACAGGAAATGAACTTTAGATAATTGAAAGCTTGTTGTACTTTTTTTTAATAATTAAAATACCATTTAGGCAAGGAGAACAATATATGAAATTCTGCAGAATGATGATGAACTTTGGGAACTGAGTGGCATGATTTTGCTTTAGCTCTTAATGAATAACTGAGCTTTCTTTATTTTTTCTTTTTCCATTTATTGGGAGGATTAATGGTTTACAGTCAACAGTAAAATACAGAAGTTGGTACAAGTGGAGCATTTCTCAGTTTTTGGCATTACACTCTAACCCCCCTCCCCTACCATCTAGGTTTTTCTCTGCCATCATGTTCCAGGACATGAACAATCCATGAGCTTTCATCTTAAGCATCTCTACAAATAAGGATGTCATCCACTTAAGTAAATGGAATCCTTGCCACCTGGCAAAAGAAAGCAAACAAAAATTTAGAAAACAAATAAAATCTAAAATCTATCCACAGGAAAACCTTTGTAAGGTTACCAGATTCTAATATTCTTCTAAAGAATAAAATGTCCACATCCTTTATCTCCTATTCCTTAACATAAGTTTTATGGATAGCAGTGAAAATTAATCTTTGACTTTATCTAAATGTGTGAAATTCTGATAGAAAAAAATAAGTGTGTAGAAAACCAGAAACATGAATTATGCATGCCACATCATCACACTTGCTCTTCAGTATACAGCTGCAGCATGCTTTGCATAGAAAAAGAAATTAGAATAGAGCAGATATTGAGCAATCTTCTCCATAACTGGTTCTTACTCACCTTAAATGTAAAATTTTATTTAGCTTATTTCAAAGGGAGACATCCTTATTAAGGGAACACATTTGCTGGAGCTTGTTGGAAAGGATTTAATGCAAACAAGCCTGAAATAATTGAAGGAAAAACACCGTCTGACTGTTCTCAGAAGAGCGTAGCAAAGAAGAGGATGGCAGGAAAGAATTACTTTATTATATTGATTTTCTTGGAGAAATCAAAGGAGGATAACTCAAATAGACCAATTCACTTTTGCCAAACTCACTGGAAGCATGTAGACCAGCTGTGAATTTATGTGTCAAAAACTGTTTGCAGTCATTTAGTTGAACATGCAAATCAGGATTCACACATTATTACTCTAATAAAATAACTAATACAAAAGGATGTCTGAGTTCATTTGCACATATTCCCTGTTTTAAATGACTACAGGTATAATGGGTTTAAGTTTTCTCTAACAAAATGTTTACAGTACAATCAGATCATTAACCTGAAATATGAAGAGATTGATGCATTCATTCATTACGGTGCAATAACAAAGACACTGGAACACAACAGATGTAATTGGAACATAGTTCTCTCAAAGGTAAAGTCTGTTTTTGTTTTATAATGCACAAAATATTTCACTTTTATAAGCAGTTTCCCACAGCAGATGAATCGATCATGCATTTGGTGACTTATGGTCATTTATATAGTTGCCTCTGATGTATCGTCAGCACAAAATGAACACTAACAAAATACTTTTATATTTACTTCTTTACATTTACTTTTCAAAGGTTCTTTTATGAGTATGTGAATTATTTAGTAATTTACAGAATTCTAAATCATTCTATTGAGTTTAGGTAGAAGCAGATTGGAAGAATGTAGTTCAACCCTTCCATAAACATGTGCCAGGGAAAAGTATTGTTTCCACAGGATGTCAACTATATGCTACTCAAAGAAATGTGATTTTTTTTCTTTTCAAATAGGCATGGTAAATCCCAGGAAACAAAGTTGAATAGATTCCTCTATTACAAAATTTCTATAGTTTTTTAATGTGTTAATATGCTTTAAAAATCTATAAGGAAAAATATATGTATGTTATTGAGTTTCCCAAACACTTTTCACCTTGAACCTATTTTCAATGAGCATCTTTCAGAACTGATAATCTGCTAATCTGCTTCCATTATTTGAATCAGTAATAAATGAAATAGAGTTAGGTGACAAGGTGCGGGGGAGGGGGAGAATTGCAGAGAGCAAAACCCAACTAAGGGGGCAGCTAGCACTCAGATTCATCCACAGGAATGTAGAAAAGATGTTTCAGTTTTTAAGCACAGCAGGGAAGGTTTATTTTTAAAATACTGAGACTTTTTCTTCCATCCATCTAAAAGACTTATACCATTTCAGTAGCGTCATAACCTTATAGTTATGTCTTATGCGAATATATGACTTAGTAAGTGCCCTCACAGGACTTCCCAACCCCAGTGGTCCTTGCTTGTTTGATGAAGTGCCTCTGTGTATCTTGACTTCATTGAGCATCTGGGGTTAAATAACTTGTTCTTATAATACATTCTATGTAAAATATAAAAAATACCTTGCAGTTAGAGACCCCCAAATACCTATACATCTATAAAGTTATTATTTTGGCTACAGGCTGTGAGGGTGAGAAAATTTTCCATAAATAAGTAAGAGGTAGGTCTCCAGCCCACTTCAGCCTCAGATATTGTTAATGTCATCAGAGCTATGTGTTTAGGCTACAACAGCTAAATCCATGGCTTGGCAGGTCAGAAAACTTCCTGTGCACTTTTCAACCCAGTCTGAAGTCCAATGTCTGGATAAACACTCAGGAAAATATTATTTCCATTTGCAAATTTCCTTATGTCACCTTGTTATTTTGGCAAAAGCAGACAGAAACTAAATGTCTGTCAAATGTATTCTGCTGATTACATCAGCTCATGTATAACCCTAGCCTCTTTCAATTTTCATTATGGTAACAAAAACTAGGCTTTAAACTTATTTATGGATAAATTTTCAGAAACCTCTAGAGAAAAACTCATAGGTGTCTGACTTCCATGGGCAGATGATCTCACCAATGCTTCCTAGAACCTCACCACCCGACAGCCCTACCCCACTAGGGAAAGATGGAAATGGGCTGGGGGGGGGGGGGGCGGTGGATCCATATGCCAATGCCCATGTCCAGAGAAGAAGCAGCTACAGAAGCCAGAACTCCCACTTTCTTCACCCCAAAAGGAATTTGGTCCATACTCTCAGAGGGGTATGTGATAGCAAAGTAAACCAGAGGTCTATATAAACCCATTCCACCAGAACCTGAAATGTCTCTCACCAGGAGTCTTGTTTTTATACCATCAATGAAAGAGAAGCAAATCTGGAAAACCCCAGAGGAATCCAGGCACTATTTCTCTTACCTGAGAGGGAAGAGAAAAAATAATAAAAATTTTTTTAAAGAGGGAATGATACCTGGAAGTAGTAGTAGGTGGCTAAGAGAGGATGTGAAGGCAGGGCCCTTGAAAAAAGTGGGGGGAAATAAATATATACATAGATATAGATAGTTACAGAACCAACCCATATCAGTGACCCTCGGGAGAACTGCTACAGCTTCCAAGGGAAGGGGTGAGACACAGAGCTCTTGTGGTGGGAACTGTATGGAAGCATAACCCCATTACCTTATAACTTTGTAAATCAACATGAAATCACTAATAAAAATGTGTTTAAATAATAAATAAATAAAATGAAAACTCACAGGTGTCAAACTTTACCTGCAGGAGAAAACATAGTTAAACCTTATCAACATTGATAATCTATCCAAAACACACACACACAACCACTGGTGCATGTGTTTCAACTCCTATTGCCTTCATCTGGACTATTACATAAGGTCTCCTTTACTTAGTGAACACTGACTAAGCACCTATCAGGTATTGATGTGAAGCTCTAGGAAAAGTACAAAGATGAATCGGGTGAGATTCATGTATTTGATAGGATCATTATTAGGATACAGAAAAGAGAGGCTAAAGAAAGTAATTGTAATTCAGTGTCAACGTGACTTTAAGAGAAGTGACTACGGAAGATGACATACATAACTGCCAAAGTGGTGAGGTGAAGAGAGACATTTGTCCTCTTGAGAGCTCTTAGTCAACAATTTATTTCTGCTCTCTTGAAGAAGGGTTGGCAAACTACCATCCACTGATCAAAACCAATCCACTGTCTGTTCATGTAAACTTTCACACATACTGTCAATACCCATTCATTTATGACTGTTTTTTTTTCCCCTCTCCTCAGCTCTAATGACTGAGTTGAATGCTTGAGACAGTGTGGATAGACCAATTTCCCCCAAAGTATCTAGAAATTGTAAATATGTTATTTTATATGGTTCAAGCTACAGGATTCCTCAAACCACATGAGATCTTGCAAGTGGGGAGTCTTTCCACACCATTGGCCAATGGGAGAGACGGCATCCTGAGAAGGCAGTGACGCTCTGTTGCTGGTTCTGAGATGCAGGAAGCTGTGCACTAAGGAACCGATTTCTCCCAGCAACTGTCATGAAGCTTCCAGAAAGGAATGTGGCCTTGATCTTATCCCACTGAGACCTGTGTCAGTCTTTTGACCTATAGAACTGTTAGATAATTTGTGTCGTTTGAACTAATTAGTGTGGCAATTTGTTACAACAGCAATAGAATACTAGTAATAGACAGAGACCAAATGGTCTGTCGAACCTAAAATAGTTCCTATTTACCCCCTTACAGAAAATATTTTCCAACCTGTGTCCTTACTTATGCCTGGTAAATATTCCGGGATTGGTTTAAAAGCTCATGATAGAAGCTACTAATTGCTCACCAATATCAATTCTTCACTTCTTTCTTTCTATCTGTCTCTTCCTTCCTTTCTTTCTTATTTTAGGGACGCATCCATAAGAACACACAAGTGCTACTAGTTTTAAAGTGGACACTCAGCTAGATAGATACTACATTTAACAGCCGTTATAAAACTCTTGTCAAAGGATTGCAAATGAAAGTGATGTGTGCAATTTCTGTATCTCTTACTTAAAAGAGTGTTGTATATGGGACCAGGCAGTGGTGCACATGGTTAAGCGTACACATTACAGTGCGCCAGGATCCAGCTTCAAGCCCTTGGTCCCCACCTGCAAGGGGGAAAGCTTCAAAAGTAGTGAAGTAGGGCTGCTGGTGTCTCTCTGTCTCTTTCCCTTTCTCCCCCACCCATCTCAATCTCTCTCTTCTCTATCTAGTAATAAGTAAATAAAAATTTTTTTTAAAGAATGTTATTACCTCCTGTTTTCTCTTGCCCCTTCCATACTGTAGAAAGTAAATCTGATTGATGATAAGGGACCTTTGGCAAGATGAAAAGTGACAACAAACTAAAGAATTATAAAACAAGTGAGAATCTAACTCCCTGAATAAGCTTGTGAATTTGCCTCACCACCCTGGATCTCACCTGTGATGCCGCTGTTTCAATAACTAAAATCTTTTCCTTTTAAGTTTTTATTTATAAAATGGAAACACTGACAAGGTCATAGGATAAGAGAGGTACAATTCCACACAACTCCCGCCACTGGATCAATAACTAAACTCTTAATTCAGCTAGTAGTGGAGAGCATCCCTTTACCTTAGGTAAAGAATAAAGGAATAGGGAGTCCGGCAGTAGCGCAGCAGGTTAAGTGCAGGTGGCACAAAGCACAAGGACCGGCATAAGGATCCTGGTTCAAGCCCCCGGCTCCCCACCTGCAGGGGAGCCGCTTCACAGGCGGTGAAGCAGGTCTGCACGTGTCTATCTTTCTCTCCCCCCTCTGTCTTCACCTCCTCTCTCATTTCTCTCTGTCCTATCTAACAACAACGACATCAATAACAACAATGATAATAACTACAACAACAGTGAAAAACCAACAAGGGCAACAAAAGGGTAAATAAATATAAAAAAAGAAAGAATAAAGAAGAATTATGTTAATTTACGAATGAGTTACTTTAGTTCACAGCCCTTATAGTGTCTAGAGCATTCCCAAAGCAACATGAAACACTATGTATAGATACTTTTACAAGTACTGCTCTGGTATATGTTGTCTGGAGTTCAAACTCAGGGTTTCACACATATATATCTCTTCTACGCCAGCCACTGATTTACTTCCTTGGTAAATTATGTGGAAACTTAATTTTATTTTATTGTGGAGCCAGAGCCTCATACATGTATGGTTTCACCCTTCTGGCTACTTTTTTATTTAGATAGACACATAAAGACAGACAGACAGATGGAAGATACAAAAGAACAGAAACTTCATCAATTGCCACAGCACCTCTTACATGGTTCTAGGGCTAAAACCTGGTTTGCATGCATGGCAATGCAGAAACCCTATCCAGTGAGCTGTCTTTCTCGTTCATTTTACTTTTACTTGCCATTTTTAAATGTTTTTGTTCACTGTAAATTTTTGCATCTACTCTATTCCACCACTCCTGGGGAACCACTTTTTTTTTTCAAAATTCAGATAGAGACAAAGAACAAGTGATAGAAACAGAAGGAGAGAGAGGGAGAGACACCACAGTACCACTCCACCATTCATCAAGCCTCCCCTGTTACAGGTGCTGCCATGTGGTGTCAGGAACTTGAACCCAGATCCACACATGACAATGTGTGTGCTTTGCCAGATGAGCCATTTCTTGGACCCCCCCCCCCCACATTAAGATTTTTAAATCAGGGAGTCGGGCTGTAGCACAGCGGGTTAAGCGCAGGTGGCGCAAAGCACAAGGACCGGTATAAGGATCCCGGTTCGAACCCCGGCTCCCCACCTGCAGGGGAGTCGCTTCACAGGCGGTGAAGCAGGTCTGCAGGTGTCTATCTTTCTCTCCTCCTCTCTGTCTTCCCCTCCTCTCTCCATTTCTCTCTGTCCTATCCAACAACAACAACAACAATAATAACTACAACAATAAAACAACAAGGGCAACAAAAGGGAATAAATAAATAAAATAAATATTAAAAAAAAAAAGATTTTTAAATCAGAGCTGTAAATTACTTGACAGTTGTTCCCATCGAAAGGTAGGATATGTGTTTCTATTCCCTGAGTTGAGAAGAAGACTTGGGCCTACTTTGATTTAGAAAATGCTACAATGATATAAATGACACCAGAGGCTAATCACAACAGGTTATGCAGTTCCCTTGCTGTCTGATAGCACATTCATACTTATTCCTGTTTATCTGCTTATCTGAGACTGCCATACAGAGTGGCCTCAGGCAGAACTCAGGTCAATGATCTGAGCTAAGAGATACTTCCATTACCGATGACAGGTGCCAAGCATGAGAGTCAAGAAATTATCTTGAAAGTGGATTCTTACCCCAGATACCCCAGGCTGAACAATTTGAGATGTATCCAGTTGTTTGAGACATGTTAGCCAATGTGAACAGAGAAGAACTCATTGCTCTTTCTGGATTACCAACCTACACAATCCACAGAATAATGACAAGCGTCAACAACCTATAGAGGCTGGTGCCACCTCTTATTCTAATATGAAAAAGTTGGGTGACAAGGCACAGAAATTCACTGCCTTCCAACAACTCAGAATCTTCAACAACTGAAAGCTATCCTGGAAAGGCAAATGTGATGTCTCTAGGATGGCCTTTGTAAGATGATAAAATACCAAGGTTTTTGCCTGTGAGTTCATGCCCACAGGTTTAGATCCACTGAGCAATTCCTGGGCTGATAGTTCTGCCTGGCACAGCATGGAGAGACATCGTGTTCAGCTGAAATAATATGCTGTTATATTAATTTTACTCACAAAAAATAAATAACAATTTTTAAATAAAATTTAGGAGCCTGTGAAAGACAGTCAGCCTTGAACCTTTTGCCAGATAGCTACATCTCACAGAAAGCATAAAATAAATCCTTGTGAAGAAGAATGTCAAATGATGCAGGAAATGTCACTATAGAAATGTCAAAAGCCTCTGTAGCATCATTCTAATTACTACAGGGCAGTACTGCTACAAGGAGATTTGATTAGTACTGGTGTCCCATTATGTAACTTGTATTTCTATGACATCTCTCTTCTTGGAAGTGTGCTGGTGTGCAATAACTTGGGGGTTACATGAATTAAGGGCTGTGAACCTGCTGACATACACCTGTGGACTGATCCAGGAGAGGATCAGTCCACAGGAAGAGAAAGAAAGCAAATTTCCCTTCCTGCCATAAGCAATCCCTCTTCTAGAGAGAGTTCCTTAGCCTTTGTTAATTCATGTCTGCTATGGCATTTGACCAATGCTCAGGATGACACTGCTAGCTTAAACCAAAATGTACACCTTGTGGAACCCAACTCCTACTGTAGTCTTTGAGATGTACCATGCAACAATAGTTTTAATTGTAAATTAATGTTCTGAAGATCACACTGAACATGTTCAATGCTCAATCAATTTTGTTACGGCATTTGGTCCAAAGCAACTTTGAAAAACAGGCCAGTGTTTGCAAATGGAATGATAAAGTGTATTAGAAAAATCTTTAGCATTTAAATAATTCAGCTTCACTTGTGTAGAAGACTATTATTATTAACATTATCATTATTATTATCTCCTTCACTATCAAGCTTTATGATTCACTTTAAGTATACATAAGCAAAGATAGTCTGGAAATAAAAACCTAGTGGAAATTTTCAAAGTCTTTCAGAAATGATCTATCCAAGTAAAAGTCTGTTGTTTCTTTAATGCATGATGATAGCTTTCAGAAGCTAAATTCAGAGCAAAAGAAACAGCAAGCATTGTGGGATACATAATTCTAAATTATATCTTAGCATTAAGCTTTCAGCGTTATTTGACTTGATATCATCGAAAACTCCAAAGGAGTTTGAAGTGGTACTATCTGGCCCTTGATCACTGCTCTATTACTGAACTTTATCTTGACTATTTTGATACTGAGCTTAATTGGCACCCCTTCCCAATGTTCCTTCATCCTCCACATCCTCTAACATGGCTATTACAATGCTAAAGGTTGCAGGAGTCTTTGCTACCTTAAAGATAATTTTCAAACTCATTGACCTTTCTGAACCCAACTAAAATCCCATCTAAGAAAGACATTGGTGCACGAATCAAAAAGAAAAGCATTTTGATAAAAGTATCAAAGATGCATCTATAAAAGTAAGAGCCCATGTTCCAGGAGCTAATGCCATTTCCAAAGGAACAAAATATTTATTTTCCAAAGAATCCCTCTAATTTTACCAAATTATAACTAGACTGGAAAAATGGCTTTCCCCTGATTAATAATTAGAAAGGAAGTTCCCTCTAGATGTTTAATTATGTGTACAATCTTTGAACATATTGTGTAGAACAGATCAGTCCTATATTTGAAAAAATAGTAGCTACTATAGGAAATCACAGTTAAAGGAAATAGTTATATTTTTTTTTATAAAAAGGAAGCATTGACAAAACCATAGGATAAGAAGTTTACAACTCCACACAGTTCCCACCGCCAGAATTCCAGATCCCATCCCCTCCCCTGATAGCTTCCCTATTCTTTAACCCTCTGGGAGTATGGACCCAAGGTCATTGTGGGATGCAGAAGGTGGAAGGTCTGGCTTCTGTAATTGCTTCCCCGCTGAACATAGGCATTGACATGTTCGATCCATACTCCCAGCCTGCCTCTCTAGTTCCCTAGTAGGGTGAGGCTCTGGGGAGGCGGAGCTCCGGGACACATCGGTAGGGTTGTCTGTCTAGGGAAGTCTGGTTGGCATCATGCTAGCATCTGGAACCTGGTGGCTGAAAGAGAGTTAGCATACAAAGCCAAACAAATTGTTGACTAGTCATTAACCTAAAGGCTGGAATAACGCAGATGAAGAGTGGGGGGGGGGTCTTTGTTTTGTAGATAGCTAGTAGGCATATTTTAGAAAATAGTGATTCTTAGAAGACAGAAATGTGGGTACAAGTACAGAGTTTGTCCTTAACTGCCTGCTCTTAGGCAAGCTGCATCATCTTTCTGCTCATCTAGAAGAGCAGGACTGATAGAGAAGAGTTTGCAAGTTAATTCTTTCCAGTTTTTGTGGATTATCAATTATATTTGGATATTGCTAGCTCTCTATTCCTTGCCCTGATGTGTATTATCCACTTAAGTAATTCAAGGAAGCCTAGCCTGCGGAGCTCTACTAAGTGAGAAATTCGTGGCTGCCTCCATAATTGGTAATATAGTGACAGACATTCCAGAGCATCTCCATTCTAGGTGAGAATAGGAAACAGAAGCTACAATGTAAATTCCAACATCCAGAGTAAGTCCCTGAGTTCTTACTACAGGTTTGAAAGAGCTGTCTTCCAACAATTCAAGCTTTCCAAGCCCTGAGTCTCTGAGAACAAAAGCTAGGGGGCCAAACGTGGCACACAGTACTAAGCACAAGGACCCACTCAAGGATCCTGGCTCAAGCCCCTTGCTCCCCACCTGTAGCCACCTCTCCAGATTCAAAGGAGGTCTCGAAACTTTACATCAGGCTCAACCTGACGCTGTTGACTGGCTACGGAAGAAGGGCAAATGCTAGAAGAAGAAGAAGGGGAGCCACTTCACAAAGGGTGAAGCAGGTCTGCAGGTGTCTTTCTCTCTCATGGTCTGCCCCTTCTCTCTCAACTTCTGTCTGTCCTATCCAATAAAATGGGGGGAAAATGGCCGCCAGGAGCAGTGGATTTGTAGTACAGAGCCCCAGCAATAACCTTGGAGGCAAAACAAACAAACAAATAAAAAACAGACATAGCAGTGTGTAAGAGGATACAAAGTCACTGGTTTGATCTAAAGTCCTGAGCTAGGTATCCTAAACCCCCAGCTCCAGTCCAAGCATTCATTTGTCACTTCACACAAACGTAGTTCACAGCATTTGATGATTCCCCATTTTGTTTTTCTATGAATTGTATTAGTGTGCAGGCTAATATGCTGTGCCAAGATCCCCAAAATTAATGTCATTAAATTAGAAGCTTATTTTTTTAGTATTTTAATTTATTTATTATTGGATAGAGACAGAGAAATTGAGAGGGGAGATAGAAAGGGGAAAAGAGAGAGACACCTGCAGCCCTGCTTCACATTGTGAAGCTTTGACCCCTGCAGGTGGAGACCTGGGGCTTGAACCCGGGTCCTTGCACACTGTAATGCGTGTGCTTTAACCAGGTGGGAACCCCCTGGCCCCTTCACTTAAACTATTTATTTCCATAAGTTTATTTCTAGTTAATCTAGTGTACTTTACTATAACCCTCAGCAAAAGAGTCAGACAGGAGGATTTTATTGCTCTCTATATCTGATTTCATTTTCCGGCCCCAGAGCAGCTGGTGCACTTCCTTCATACACTGCCTCACACAGTAAACAATGGTAAAGGCAGAATAACTGGGGAGCCACCATACTGAAGTCTTCAGCATTGAGGTGAAGAAATGACAAAAGACTGGCATTTGCTTAAACATCCAAAATCAAGCCTATTCTCACACTTCCCCAAAGTGTACTATCATTATGTAACCTGCAGCTTTTTCATAAGAGATGTCCCCAAGCTGCTCAGAGAATTTGTTAGGCTGCAAAGAACAAACATCTGGGGTGGATGGCATCAAACTTGAAGACAGTCAAACAGGGAGGTGAACAACTGAAGGGAGTGTAAGTGGCACAACCACACTGAGAGGCAGCCCAGAAGTTCGAATGAAGAGGCCAGCTACTGTTTGGGCAGAAGCAAAGCTGACGTTGGCTTTCAGTTCCTCCTGATGCCTTGTTCAGTGGGGTTGCTGCAAGCTTGAACCGACTTTAACAGGCTGTTTTCTAACACGGTTTGAAACGACTTTAACAGGCTGTTTTCTAACACGGTAACTTAAAACCCCACCCTTTGTTGGACTGCAAAGAGCGTGGTGACTTAGAGGAGAACATAAATAGATACTTTAAAGCTAATAACATTCACAGTCTCTCCTAAGTCAGGAGGGGAAATGTGGAGAGAACAGAGGTAGTCATCTGCAACATTCAAAGATATGGGGGAATTGGGTCTAAATGAAATCTTCCTGACAGCAGAATGTATTTTCGGAGCCACCTCAGAGAGGACATTACATCCACATCTCTAGACGGAATGTATGTGATAATGAATTCACGAGCTTGAGAATATGCCTATGGCAATTCCTCTACGATAAGCTTAATACTTATATAAATAGGATTTTTTTTTCAGTCACAGGAGGAAAAGTAAGACAGCAGCAAGAGCAAATAGAACATGTCATTTGGGAGTCGGGCGGTGGCGCAGTGGGTTAAGCGCACGTGGCGCAAAGCTCAGGGACCGGCTCGATCCCGGTTCGAGCCGGTAAGGATCCCGGTTCGAGCCCCGGCTCCACACCTGCAGGGGAGTCGCTTCACGGGCAGTGAAGCAGGTCTGCAGGTGTCTATCTTTCTCTCCCCTCTCTCTCTGTCTTCCCCTCCTCTCTCCATTTCTCTCTGTCCTATCCAACAACAAAGCAACGTCAACAATGGCAATAATAACCGCAACGAGGCTGCAACAACTAGGGCAACAAAAAGGGGGGGAAATGGCCTCCAGGAGCGGTGGATTCATAGTGCAGGCACCGAGCCCAGCAATAACCCTGGAGGGAAAAAAAAATTAGAAAAAAAAAGAACATGTCATTTACCTTACATATCCAAATTTCCCTTTTTGAAAGTCCCCAGCCATACCAAATTTCTTCATAGTCTTTTTAAAGCAAAGTACTCTCCCAAATAAGTATATGAAAAAAAAAAAAAACCTCAAATTTCTAACCAGCAGACTGTTAGAATAATCTGTCTCCTCTGAACATAAAGTGCCTTTCCAGCAATGTTTCCTGTTTCAGTTAGTATAGACAACCACAATGACTATTGTCTGTTAATATATCTCTCTCCTTCTACCTCTCTCTCTCTCTCTTTCTCTCTATCTATCTACTTTATTCATGTATTTTTGTAGAGCAGAAAGAAACTGAGAGGGGAAGACAGAGACACCAATGACTATTGTCTTTTTGTTAACATATCTCTCTCCCTCTCCCTCTCCTCCTCCCTCTCTCAACTTTATTCATTTATTTCGTAGAACAGAAAAAAACTGAGAGGGAAAGACAGACACCTGTAGTAGTGATTCACTGTTCATGAAGCTTTCCCCCTACTGGAGGCTTGAACCTAGGCCCTTGTGTATAGTAATGCATGCACTTAAATGCCTGGCCCCTTAACATCTCTTTAGCTATAAAAAGTTACACACACAACTACATTTGTTTTATTATCAGTCCATTCTACTTTTTTCTCTGCAACTTGATAAAATACTGTTCTATTTTATTTTTAATCTCTAATTTCATGCTATTTTTTTTTATTGAGGGGTTAATGGTTTACATTATAGTATTTTTTTTCTCACCACTTCTATCACCAAAGGTCTGTGTCCCCGTCCCCACCCCCATAGAAAACCACTGTAGTTCTCCCACATTCTTAGATACAGGTTGACATTTTTTTTCACAGTCATGTGTTCAATTCTCTATATTCCGAATATGAGTGAAACCATTCTCTAGCTGTCCTCTACCTCCTTACTTGCTTCACAAAGCATAGTTTTCTCCAGTTCCATCCACTTTATCCCAAAGGACACAATATCGTCTTTTTATTGCTGAGTAATACTCCAGTCCACTCTAGTTTTTTCAGAGATAAAACCATACTGGTACCTTAAATATTAACACAAAATCTATGATCATAGATTTGGGTTTAACCTTACAGAATATAAACTGAATAATAAATATACATTTATTCCACTTCATGATGACTATTTCCAAAAAAATTTATGTTGAATATACATGTCTTAAGCACTGTGACTGCAATCTGTGGTGTTTTAATTAGGATGAATGGTTACATCTAGAAAATGTATTTTCTTGATCTTTTTTGTCATCTGTTTTTAATTTATGTGCATTTTATATTTTGTTTAGATCTTAATTATTCCTAAAAACCAAGAAAGAAGTGATTGTTTGATGTGATCAAAGAGCTAATCTTCACGAGAATAGCAACTATAATATATATATGCATATCAAGACACCATATCATATAGCTTAAATGTACATCCTGTTATATGTCAGGTATATTTTCATGAAAAAATTCAAAGCAAAATATTTACCCTGAAGGAAACAAAATCATTCCAGACTTTGTATTCTTTCACTCATATGGTATATGGAGAAAGTGAGCAGACAAACTGAGTAATAACAAACATTTGGGTCTGGAAGGTGGCACAGTGGATAAAAGCACTGGACTCTCAAGCGTGAGGTCCTGAGTTCAATCCCTGGCAGCACATGTACCAGAGTGATGTCTGGTTCATCTCTCCTCCTCTTTCTCATGAATAAATAAAATCTTTAGAAAAGAAAAAGTTTAGGGACCGGGTGGTGGCGCACCTGGTTGAGTGCATGTATTACAATGTACAAGGATGTGGGTTCGATCCCCTGGTCCCCAGCTGCATGGGGAAAGCTTTGCGAGTGGTGAAGCAGTGCTGCAGGTGTCTCTCTGTCTCTCTCCCTCTCTATCACCCCCTTCCCTCTTGATTTCTGGCTGTCCTTATCCAATAAATAAAGATTTTTTAAAAAAAACTAAAATAAGTGAATAAAATAAACTTTTGGTCTAGAAAGCTTATCAGAGATTGTCACGAGGGGAGGGGAAAGCCAGAGTGTGTGGGGAAGAGAATTACTCAAGACAAAGGCATGCACACGTGCTCATTTTCAACAATGCACACCTGAAGCCCATGTTTTCTTATAACACAATAATAATTCAATCAAAAAATTTTAGTAAAAATACAAGAAAACTTTTAAAACACATATTTTTCTTGAGAGTAAGCTAGAGATGTGTGCTTAGAATGTGAAGCTAGCCTTCCAGCCTCAGTGTCCTGAGCCTCCAGTCTGAGACACTTGTCTGACCAATGTGTCCATATTGGTCAGACACTTCTTTTTTTTTTTTTTTAGCCACTTCTTTTTTTCCTTCCCCTTCCCAGTGTCTGAAATGTCACAACCACAGTCACAAAAGTGCTTTGTTGTCTATGCTCAAGCACTAAACCACCACCAAGTCCTTCATCTGGAAGTTTTTCTCGACTTTCACCATATGTGTTAAAACTTTGCCCTCAAACAGAGGTGGATCCTACATCATCTGTCCTCTACTTTCAGGGTAGTGGCTTAACTAGACTTCCCTTTCAAATACAGAATCACTGTAATTCCTTCCCAGTATATACATTCAACAGAGAGGAATACTGCTTCAGCTCTGTAGATTAATTTCAACAAAGCTCCCCCAAATCAAGGTTCCTCCTCTCATTCTCAATAGATGAACGACTTGTATTTCCACTGCTTACACAGCTTGTATTTGAAGATTCCATCTCAGTAACCCAGGCTATAATCCCTGCTCCCTTCCCTGAGAACACTTGCTGTTTACAGAGGGCAAGCTGCTTCTGTGTGATTCAAAGCATTACTAATTAAAACCTGTTACCTTCCTAAGGGCAGATATATTCTTCTCCAGAGCAGCATTTGTCTGTCCCATTAGCATTAATGGGAGTAACACAAGTGCATCGAGAGGAGAATGGTCCCCTTGGGTCTTTGAACTTAAGTCTACTTCAAAACTGAAACCGATATATACAATGGTATCATTGATGCCATTAAAAATCATTATACTTTACTGCAACTTTTATAAAAGTAATTGTAAGCTTCTTGAAATATACTTGGCTCCTGGGAGTTGTCCATTATTAGACTGAGACTGGACATGATAAAGTGAATTACACTATAATGCTTGAAAAATATTTTGTCCCAGGGAATTTATTAGATCCAGTCAAGCTTATGCAGAGGTCTGTGTTCATAAAGACAATTAACTTGGGTAAATTTTAAAAGCCTATGCAATCCCATGCTAACATTCACAAAAGAGCCTGGTTAAAGGCTGCAGCATTGTAACCTACTGTCTTTACAATGATATGTCTTAATGGGTTGCCATAAAATACCATCACCTTGTGTCTCTATAATATCCTTCATTTGCATAGTCTTAAGTGGTTTACTGGCATTATACAGCTGAAGTTCCAATTATTTTAGAAGGAGGAGGAGGACTTTTTTTTTTTCCAGACAATGAAACTGAAGTTCAGAGAAGAAGCATGATGAGCAGGGTGGGAGATTACTTAAAAGGAAGGGTTCCTTAGTGACAGCTTGAAACTCTAATCTGACAAATTCAACCATTGGGTAGGCAGGGCAAGTCTGTTCTGAAACTCTAGCCCAGAAGCCTTTGTCTATAAAATCAGCTGTTACACTCACTATCCTGAGAGGCAGTTGAGTGTGACCTAACTTGCCAGGTGACCAAGAGCAAGTTTAACAGTTTCCTCATATGTAAAATGGAGATTACAAAGCACCTCCCTCATGGAGTTGTTTTGAAGATTAAGCTACTTATACATAAAACCCTTTGACTGGCATCTGGAGCACAGTAAGCACTCAATAAATGTTCATCGTTAGTACTAACCTTTAAGCCCACCTAGAGCTGTGTTATCCATCAGGAAATAGTACATGGGGAGAGGAAAATGGTAGACAGAACTATGACCCTTCTAATCTCCTCAAATGGCAGTACCACCAGACACTATTGTGTCGTCAAAGTTCCCTGGTTTAATACAAGTTGCCTGAAAAACAGACTATACTATTTTAAGCATCTAGCAAGCATGCTACAATCTCTATCATTCCATCAGGCCTTTTTCTGAGGAGGGGGGAAAAACTGTTCCCTATACCCTGCAAGGAAAGACTGGGGAAAAAAGAAGAAAAAACAGTGCCGATGTCGCCATTCTGGCCTAGCGTCAGCTCTGAGGCCAGGTTCGTGCCTGCTGCCTTACCTGTGGTTAGCCACTGATTGCTTTACTAGTAAGTCGCATTGTCATTTCCAAATCTATTTTGCATCCCCTATCAAGAATTCCAACAGCCTGAGGTCTTTTCAGCAAAGGAGCACTTGACTCCAATTCTAAATGTGCAGCGAGACTATGTCACCTACCACTGACCTTCTGTGCACAGACATAGGACAGGAGAGAAGATAACAAGGAGACCACTCACTGTCTGTAAGTCCCCTTTATGTCCAAAAACTTGTTCATCTCTTTTTTCCCTTAGCATCTGTCAAGCCACCATTTTAACACATCTCATACTCGACTTAAATAATCTGTGGTTGATTCACTGAACTGTAACCTTTAAAGAAGAGAGAGCATATTTTAGTTACCTTTGGACTAGAACAAATTAAGGATTATCATGCATTTATTAAAAACACAGCATCTGGGCAAAGGAGTTGACCAAGTCATTTCTTGGAAAAAGGACTTTTAAAAGCATTCTTAAGGGGTAGATAGCAGAATGGTTATGCAAAGAGATTCTCACACCTGAGCCTCCAAGTCCCAGGTTCAATCCCCTGCATCACCATAAGCCAGAGCTGAGCAGTGCTCTGGTAAAATAAATAAATAAATATTAATAAAAATTTTAATTTAAAAAAGCATTCTTGCACTTCTTAATTCAGGTTCAAGTACTCTAGTCCTCAGTGTTCTCAGAGGTGATTTGATTTGCTTCAAAGTCACCTTCAGATTTCTTAGGTTTTTGAGCAATTACATAAATGCTAAGTTGAGGGCTTTTCTTATTTTTTTAAATGTCAGCAATAATAAATGAAGCCTCTGTTTCCTTTTTAAATGTAGTGACAGTAAAAATTAGACCAGCAGATCAATTTTGCTGATGATTTCTCATCTTTGGGACTTAAACTAACTAAAAATCTGTGATGCTCAAAAAGCTTAAGAAGTATTCAAAACACCGACTTGATAAACATATATATGTGCATTTATGCTCATAGAAACGTTAAGCATCTCGGTAAACCTCTCCCATTCCACTGGCAATTTTTTGACCTCCAAGTTGAAGACTTGAGCCCTGAATTCTGCTCATGGGTGAGTAATCACAGCAAGCCCCTAGCAGAACCCATCTCGGAACTACAAATCTATCATCTTCCGCATTGTAAATCAAAGCCTCAAAGAGCATCATTTAGCCTGCAGCTAAAATTGCTTGTTTATCAGATGGTGCCTGGTTTAGCGTGGAGTAGGCCCTTGTAAATCTCTGGGACCTTTTACAGCATATACTTAAGCAAGCACATGGCTCCTGGGAGACTCTCTGAGAGCTTTAATGACTGTGAGCTGCTAAAAGATCCAGGCCTTGGTTTAGCTAAAGTGACTACGGGTAGAGTTTGGCTCCATTTTGTAAACTCACAAAGATAAGGCGTCTGCTGTCTCCAGAAGGAGGGCAAGCATGTGTTTCTTAGGGAATCTTTATATCTAAAGTGTTAATGTTCTTGTGGTTTGGGATATTGTGACATTTTGTCTGCCAACTTTTGATTTAGAGAGGGAGAGAGTTCTTTCAGCTTTATTGCCATTCTGGAAAAACTAAGAAATGGATGTGACTCTTCAAAGTTACAGCAATTAAAAAATGTCTTCAGGGCAGGGGTAGCTAGCATAATAGTTATGCAAAGAGACTCGTATGCTTGAGGCCCCAAAGTCTCAGGGTCAATACACTGGACCACTATAAGCCAGAGTTGAGCTCTGTTAAAAAAAAAAGTAATACAATAACAGTAATAATAAGTAAAATAAAAATGTTTATAAAAAAGAACTTAAGACATTAAAAATTTTACTTTAGTTTTTGCCTGAGCCTGACATCTGATATGCAGATGGACCCAAGTTATTGTCTGGGGAGATGATGTCATGGCTGGAAAAAGGGCCAGAAAGCTGCATAGGAAACACAGTCATGGGCCCTTTGGAATATACCTAAAATAGGCCTATAGCTATTTCCAAAACAGAGACCTCAAATCTTCATCTATAATATTCCAGCCTTTAGGGTCATAGTTAGTCAACAATCTGTATGGCTTTATATCTTAACTCTTTTTCAGCCACCAGGTCCCAGATGCTACCAACTGGACTTCCCTGAGCAGATGACCTTACCAATGTGTCCTGGAGCCCCACTTCCCAGAGCTCTGCCCCACTAGGGAAAGAGAGAGACAGGCTGGGAATATGGATCAACCTATCAACACACATGTTCAGCGGGGAAGCAATTACAGAAGCCAGATCTTCCACCTTCTGCATCCCATAATGACCCTGGGTCCATACTCCCAGAGGGTTAAAGAATAGGAAAGCTATCAGGGGAGGGGATGGGATATATGGGATATACGGAATTCTGGTGGTGGGAATTGTAACCCTCTTATCCTATGGTCTTGTTAGTGTTTCCATTTATAAATTTAAAAAAATAATAAAATCAACTATAAAAAATGACTTTAAATTAAAACTGGACATAGCACATGCACTCTTTACCCATCTTACCCACTGCACCCTCTCCAGCCCAAGTACAATTTTTTTCACTACATTTTAGAGCATATATGTGTCCAGGCTTCTTCAAAGGGGTGATTAACATATCTGCTATGAACACTGCTGGCCACTTGCTCACCTCAGCACTTTGTTTCTCTGACAGAGAACAGCTTATAAATTCTAGCCAAGTAACTAGAGGCAGCAAAGGGAAATTGTCCACAAAATTCCCATTGGTTTGAAAGCCTACCATCTTGCCAGAGTCATGAATAGCTTATTGACTAAATAGACCACCAAGGACCCAGACAGCCCACCAACTATTTTACTGATAGACAGTGGAAAAGACCTGATCAAATTCACTAATTAACTAAATCTTTGCACAGTTCTTTCTTATATAGGGTCTCTTTGATACAAGTTAATTAAAGTACTCTTCAAAACCTTCACCTGACATGGGAACAGTTCCCTGGAGAGTTGGGGAAGCAGCAAAGCACACTTAAAGGGCTTGCCTCTTGTTTCCGTGCCCCCACCCCCCCACACACACACTGATCAATTCTTTCCATGCTAATTTTAGAGTCTGCATGGTCTGGGTTTTGAAAATCAGTTTCTTTTACCGAAAACCATGCCCTATCCCCATAAGCCATAATGTAATTTTTTTCTTTGCTTTTAATTAAAGGTAAAGCAGGTTTTGTTGTTGCTTGGATTTTTGTTTTGCTTTGTCTTTTTGGTAGGGGAGATGCGGTAGGAGAGTCACAAGCAGTTTTACTGTTCACACTCGAGCAAGTTGCTTGCGGTGGGTTAAGCTCTTCCTCAATTGGCATCATTTTGATGAAGGGCATCTGAACCAGGGACATCTGAGGATAAGTACACAATATGCTAAAAATACACGCACCTGTTGCATCCTACTGAAATCACAAGCTGGCATAGCACTAGGGAAATAAACACTTAACTGGCTTGTGTGCTTCCTGAAAATAGACTTTATACACTTACTCTTCCAACACTAGGACTGAGAAACAGTTTGTAATATTAAAGCAAATCAGAAGACAGATGCTGCTGTTAAATCTCTAAATGGTTCCCCACCTGCAGGGGGAAAGCTTCATGAGTGGTGAAGTAGGGCTGCAGGTGTCTCTCTGGCTCTCTCCCTCTCTATCTCCCCCCTTCCACTCAATTTCTGGCTGTCTCTGTCCAATAAATAAATAAAGACAAGTTAAACAAAAATCTCTAAATGATTATAATAATAATAGGACCTGAATTGGGTGTGAGAATATTTTGCAGACACCTATCATGGAGAATAGATAAGAAATTATACCCAGGTGTCAAATGTTGCACTGTAATCCATTAGCCCCCTAATCAATTAATAATAATAGTAATAATAATAATGGAACATGAGAGCTGAGAGTAAATAGCATAATGGTTATACAAAGACTCCCATGTCTGAGGCTCCAAAGTCCCAGGTTCAGTCCCCCACGCCAATTTAAGCCAGAGCTGAGCAGTGCTCTGGTGAAGTGATGATGATGATGATGATGATGATGATGATGATGATGATGGAACTTGAAGGAGTCATGTTAAGTGAGATATGCCAAAGAGAAACGGACAAATGCTGAATGATCTTACTTGTAGGTAAAACTTAAGAAACAAGGATAGGGGAGTCAGGACCAGCGGAAGGATCCCCACCTGCAGGGGAGTCACTTCACAAGCGGTGAAGCAGGTCTGCAGGTGAAACTTAGACTGGGCATGGTGTGTTACAGCAAAGCAAAAGACTTTGAAGAAGGAGGAGGGAGAAGGGCACAGACAATATCAGGGTCCTGATGCACGATATCGGAAAAGAACTTAAGTTGAGGGTGACAATGTTCTGCAGAAACCTAGCACAGGGAGCAAGAAATTGTAGCCACAGGTCAACAACGGCACTGTAAACCATTAAACCCACAATAAAATGATAGAAGTAAATACTAAAGGTGGAGGTGTACCTCTACTCTTCTCTTTTTGCCACCTTCACTATAGCCCTCAAATAATATAGCATGGGATATAAGATTCACCTTTGAACAGCAGTGATATTATATACTACTTGTGCCATTCATTAATTCATAGAAGAACCATTTACTGAGCCTCTATTATGTATGGTGCTAAATTCTGGGACATGACTCCCATGTTCTAAGTGTCTTCTCTACCTCCTCTCTCTCTCTCTCTCTCTCTCTCTCTTGCTCTCGCTCTCGCTCTTGCTCCCACTCTCCCTCTGAGAACATTTATCATTTTATCCAGAACCCATGTAAATAATCCAGTATGGCCTCATCTCAAGATGCTGAAGGCAATTATATCCACAAAGGCTTGTCTTCCAAGTAATATCACATCCATAGAGTCAGATGTAAGGATGTGGACATATATTTTGGGATGCCACCATTCAACTCAAAACAATGGACATACATTAAATGGATGAGACCATCTGAGGAAGTGTGTATGTGTGTGTGTGTGTGTGTGTGAGAGAGAGAGAGAGAGAGAGAAGGAGAGGAGGAAGACCTCAGATTGTGCCTAGAAAAAAAAGCAATATTTATTCGGTATGCCATACAGAACTTCATTAGACAACAACTAGGTTCATTGATTTAACAAGTGCCTTGGGAGGGCCAGGAAAATAGTACAGCCATAACATACCAGACCTTCTTGCTTCATACCCAGAGATCCCAGGTTCAATCTTGATAACCTCTATAAGCAGAGATAAGGGTATTCTGGTCTCTTTTTCATTAAGTATATATAAAAAAATTTAAGAACTTATTTAACTTTAAAAACACTTCTTTGGAATTCTGAGATCACTATTAGGAACTCCCAGAGTTTCCTATTCAGCCATCATTGCCATGCATGACCTCTTTGCTCATGTACATGCTCTATCAATACACATAAAAAAATATTGCAGAAGACTCAGTGTGTGTTTGTTTTGAACCATCTTTGAAGACTTGAGTCCAACAGGCAAAAAGAAAAAAAAAAAACAAGCAAATATTAGCTAGTGAGAATACAATCAAGATGAGAAGTTTCTACCCAACAAAAGGAACCATCACCAAAACAGAAGGCACTCCATGAGAATGGGAGATCTCTACACCCCATACCTAAGACAGGGGGATAATAAGCAAAATAAAGAACTTACAAAACTGAAGAGCAACAGCAACAAGGCCAAACAATAGCATTTTAAAATGAAGAGAAGACATGAACAGAATCTTTTTTTTATTATTATTTTTATTATTATTATTATTTTTAAGAAAGGATTAATTAACAAAACCATAGGGTAGGAGGGGTACAATTCCACACAATTCCCACCACCCAATCTCCATATCCCACCCCCTCCCCAGTAGCTTTCCCATTCTCTATCCCTCTGGGAGCATGGACCCAGGGTCATTGAGGGTTGCAGAAGGTAGAAGGTCTGGCTTCTGTAATTGCTTCCTCGCTGAACATGGGCGTTGACTGGTCGGTCCATACTCCCAGTCTGCCTCTCATGAACAGAATCTTTAACAGAAAGAAAACCAACACAAATGTGGAAAAATGCTCAAAGCCACTGGTTATCAGAGAAATGAAAATAAAGGCAACAATAAATAACACCTTACACCTATGATAAGAAAGGATAGAAGCGGGGGCGGTAGTGCAGTGGGTTAAGCGCACGTGGAGCCAAGCCAGTGCAAGGACCAGCGTAAGGATCCCGGTTGGAGCCCCCGGCTCCCCACCTGCAGGGGGGTCACTTTACAAGGTGGTGAAGCAGGTCTACAGGCGTCTAACTTTCTCTCCCCCTCTCTGTCTTCCCCTCCTCTCTCCATTTCTCTCTGTCCTATCCAACAATGACGACGTCAATAACAACAACAATAATAACCACAACAACAATTTTAAAAAGGCAACAAAAGGGGGGAAGGATAGAGGCAACAAGTGTTAGCCAGGATATAAGGAAAAGAATGGAGAAACTTTGGTGCTGTGGAGTCTCTCTGTGTCTCTCCATCCCTCCATCCATCTCTCTGCCTATCTGTCTCTCTCTGAAATTTTTTTTTTTGCTTGGATCCCTACTTTAATCTGATCTATTCCTACTTTTTGGTTCCTGTTTATTAAATATTTTCTGTTTTCCAGCTTGCTGCCTTTCAGCCACCACATTGCAGATGCTACTATGACTCCATCCTGACCTTCCTGGGCAGACAACCTCACCAAGGCTTCCTGACACCTCACCTCTCCAGAGCCCTCTCCCATTAGGGAAAGCTAGAAAGGGGTTGGGGGTATGGATCAACATGCCAACGCCCATGTTCAGCAAAGAAGCAACTACAGAAGCCAGACCTTCTACCTTCTGCACCCCAAAAAGAATTTTGGACCATACTCCTAGAGGGGTAGACAATAGGAAAGTTTCCAACGGAGGGGATGGGACACAGAATTCTGGTGCTGGGAACTGTATGAAATTATACCCTTATCATCTTACAGTCCTGTGAATTAATATTAAATAACTAATAAAACATGAGATTTTAAAAAAATAAAATAAAAAAGAGAACTGGTCACTTATATATAATATGCAGGAAGAGAAACTTCACAAATATCTCATTTTCTACTCAGTTTCAAGTCAAAGCAAATTTGGCAATCTAATGGTGAATAATTATCATGAATATGACCCAAACATTTTATATTGATTTCTCAAAAGGGTTATTGTAAAGGGGGGACCAGTATAAAGTGGAGTAATAATTAAAGTGTTTGTGCTGCATTCCCATACAGCTGTTTGAGTCCAGTCAGAAATCGCTTTCTCTGGGAATTTTCTTATCTTTATTATTTCCTTTTTGTTGCCCTTGTTTTTATTGTTGTTGTAGTTATTATTGTTGATGTTTTCGTTGTTGGATAGGACAGAGAGAAAATGGAGAGAGGAGGGGAAGACAGAGAGGGGGAGAGAAAGACAGACACCTGCAGACCTGCTTCACCGCCTGTGAAGCGACTCCCCTGCAGGTGGGGAGTCCGGGGCTCGAACCGGGATCCTTATGCCGGTCCTTGTGCTTTGCGCCACCTGCGCTTAACCCTCTGTGCTACAGCCCAACTCCCTTTTTAAAATTTTTTGAAATATTTATTTAATCTTTATTTATTTATTGGATAGAGACAGCTGGAAATCAAGAGGGAAGTGGGTGATAAAGAGCAAGAGAGACACCTGCAACACTGCTTCACCACTCTCAAAGCTTTCCCCCTGCAGGTGGGGACCAGCGGCTCCAACCCAGGTCCTTGTGCATTGTGACATGTGTGCTCAACCAGGAGCGCCACCACATGGCCCCCTGAGAAATTTCCATGAGTGTCAACATCGCCTCATCGATATTTAATGTATAGAGGTTAAATCTTTACCTAGTATATCAAACCTACTTTAGGGGAAGTCTCTCTTTCAATGACAATACTCTATGTTCCTAAAATGGTGGGTGAGCTATACACAGTAGTCTTTGATGAGAAAATTAATTTATAGAAGGGCACAGTTTTGTACTCAGACTCCTATCAAACCTAGTTTTCTCTTACAATGTGAATGTAAACCTCTCATTCAAGCCTCAGCTTCCTCCTCTGCCAAATGAACACATGTTGATTAGATCTGCCTTAGAGGATTATCGGGTGATCTCAGCAAGATACTAGAAACTAAGCATTTTGCAAGGTTCTAGACACATCCTCACTAAATGTTAACAATTATCAAGGGGCTAAGAGTACTTCACAGTCCATCTAGCCGTGAAAAGAACAGGTGGCATAATGACTACTTAACTGCAATAGGAAGTGGAGGGGCAAACACATTACACGACCCACTCTGAATCATATTAATAAATAGCCTAGACTTTATATTTCTGTATCTTCCCTTCAAAATTCAAATGTTCACATATTCAGGTTTCTCTTTTAAGCATCTTTTAGAAATGAATTTTAAAATGACTTCATGACTGCACACACACAATTTGAGTAAAAACAAAAAATTCTGAAGCTGGGAGTCAGGTGGTAGCGCAGCGGGTTAAGCACACGTGGTGCAAAGTGCAAGGACCGGCCTAAGGATCCTGGTTGGAGCCCCCATCTCCCTACCTGCAAGGGAGATGCTTCACGGGCAGTGAAGCAGGTCTGCAGGTGTCTATCTTTCTCTCCCCCTCTCTTTCTTCCCCTCCTCTCTCCATTTCTCTCTGTCCTGTCCAACAACGACGACATCAATAACAACAACATTAACTACAACAATTAAAAAAAAAAAAAGACAAGGGCAACAAAAGGGAAAATATTTTTTTTTTAAATTCTGAAGCAATACCTGAACTTCAGACTATGATATTCACTCCATGAGAGAACTATTGTTTCCTTCCTGCAGTTTCCCAGTCTCTTCTTCCAACTTGACTCCATTAATCAAAACTTTAAATAATCCTCTCTCAGAAAATAACAACTTAGAGTGTGCAGTATGCAGGCTGTGATCTAGTTCTGGGAACCCTTGACTCCAGCACATCTACCCAAATTCAACTCAGAAAAACCCTGGAAAATCTCTGAAAAATCCTTGCCAAGGGATGGCACCCCAGTCAGCTCTGTTTTCCTGCAAGACTGTGGTTCACTCTGATATCCCTTAGCCAACGATCAATCTGCTTATGCCCTTGACTCACTTACAAGATATTTACTTATAAGAGAGAGAAAAAGAGACTGTTATTCATCTTTTCATACCAGCATCCTGCACTGTGATTACATGTTGTTGTTGTTGTTGTTGCTGTGTCTTGTTTTTCCACAATGGTATGACTGAGGCTGGGGCCCATTGAATACATGACCCCCCTACCCCTGGTGGTCATTATATTTTTTTCTCCTCTTTCTTTCTAAGATGAGATGAGAGAGAAAGAGTTAGAAAGGGAGAGGCAGACAGACAGAGACAGAGAGTCAGAGAGGGGTGGGCATGGCATACCTGGTTCAGCCACATAGTATTATGCGAAAGGACCGGGGTTCAAGCCCCTGCTCCCCACCTGCAGCAGGGTCACTTCATAAACAGTGAAGCAGGTTTGTAGGTGTCTATCTTCCTCTCTCCCTCTCTATCTACCCCTCTCCTCTCAATTTCTCTCTGTTCTATCAAAAAAAAAAAAGAAAGAAAGAAAGAAAGAAAGAAAGAAAGAAAGAAAGAAAAAAAAGAAAAGAGAAAAAAATCGCCACCGGTAGTGGTGGATTCATAGTGTCAGCACCCAGTCCCAGTGATAGCCTTGGGGGAAGGAGGAGAAGGAGATAGACCAGTTGTGAAGTTTTCCCTATGCAGGTGAGGATCAAGGGCTTGAACCTGGATCCTTTCTCATTGTAATATGTGTACTCTACTCAGTGAGCCACCACCAGGCCCCAATTGTAGGCCTTTTGAGTGAAAAAAAAAAAAAGTTTGTGAATGATGCCCAATAAGAAGGAGTTTGAAGACAACAAGGATGGTCGTGATGACTTAGGTTTGGTTCCTCCATCAGATTCCACGCAGCTGGAGGGCGGAGACAAGGAGCAACGGTCTGTTAGCTTGTAGACCCATTCCCAAAGGGAAGGCCTTCAAGACAAACTGGACTCAGAATCCATTATCTAAAAAAGAAATCTGCTTAGAAAATTTGACAAATGACCTACTAAAATTAGAAGAATATGGACATGCACTTCGTAAACAGTCTGTCCAAGCAGCATGTTGATCTTCACACGCAGTGAGTGCGCATGTTTGATTAGTGCTAAAGGGGAACTTAAACTATGCAATTTTCTCCAAAATGGACACATTCACAGACGATGGCTCTGAATGGCCACTAAGCATACAGATCGCCATCATCAAAAACAACCCCTGGTGTTAGCAGGGGCCATGTCAACCCACACATAGAGGAAGTATTTACTTTTAACTCTGATTCTAAAAGCACCTTCTGAGTATTTTGCCCCATCTGCCATGCACACTGACAGACATTAGGGGTGGTGTAGACTCTGGGACAGTCTGCACTCAGGCATCAGTAGGAGGCAGGAAATTAGCTCCAGAGAAGCAGCAAGACAGAGCTGGTGGGTCAGCTAGGGTCAAGGTGAGCAAGGCTTACTGGGTGCTACTTTGCAAGGCTGGTGCTCTCCTGAATCACCCAACTTGCATGTCTCTGGCATTTTGTTTGGTTTTGTAAAATCCTCATAAAGCACCAGAGCTCCACAAAACCCCCAGCATGAGGACAGCATGGAGAGTTTACAGCCTTAATGGCCACTTCTCAACAAAATGCAGATTTAAATGGAACATCTGAGACATAGCCGCCTAACAAAAGAACCACCCATCTGTGCACATTTAACAAAAAGAAGCTCACTGCTGAATGGTGACGTAGACAGATGCCTAGTCGTGGAGCTTTCCCAGCCAATGGGAGCTAAAGCCTGGTGTCATCAACTCTAACTGGATGAGGTGAGGTTATTCCACAACGTTCTAAAGCCAGGCAGAGACTGGTGCATGGTGCCAAGATTGAATTCAGCCTAAAGACCAGGATCTGTGTGCCAGTAGCACCACACTGGATGATAATCCCATTGGCCAGCCTTCTCGATGACTTCCAAACCAAGTGTTAAAACATTCTGCTGTGACAGCATACTCCATCTAGGTCTGTTACAGGAATTATAGCATTGTCTGTTATCCATGCATGAATTAAAGTGATGTTCAAGTCAGCAACATTTATTGAATACTTGCTCTATGCTAAAGATTGTCCCAAATGCTTTACTACATCCAACCTCAGTTAACTGTCAGAGCAACAACACGAGGTATCAGCTTCTGCTTTATATAATAATAAAGATTCCATTTGACAGAATGGGGGAAAAAAAAAGAGTCAAGATGTCACATCAGTTTCCTAAGGTCACACTGTGAGTTGAGGAGGGGTAGGAACCCAAACTCCAGAACTTGTATATTTAATCCCTATCCCATTCCTAAACGGAGACAGTATCTGAAATTTGAAAAGACATAGCCCCCAAACATATGGTAAACACCAGTGTGTACATGTGAGACTGCTGATTCACAGCTCCTGCCCACAGCATTCCTGCACTGCTGGGCACACTGTTACATGGCCACAGAAAGCAACAGAGCAGAAAAGCCATGTGGGCTTGGACTCCAGCAATGCTCCTTCACAAAGTCATCTCTTGTATACTCCACTCATCTCATATTAAAAGTGCAGTTGCATGGGGAAGCTTCATGAATGGCAAAGCAAATCCTTTCTCTGAAATAAAAATTATGAAGAAGTCAGCTTGGAAGTGGTAGAATCCCCCATACATGAGATGCTGGAATCATTAATAATAATAATAATAATAATAATAATAATAATAATAATAATAATAATTAATTGAAAACACAGTTGCTCTGGGCTGGGGAGATAGCACAATGGTTCTGCAAAATACCTTCATGCCTGAGGCTCCCAGGTCCCAGGTTCAATCCCCAGCACTACCATAAGCCAGAGCTGAGAAGTACTCTGATCTTTCTTTCTGTTATTCTTTATGTATCTCTCTCTCACTCACTCACTAAAGCAAACAAACAAGCAAAAAACATAGTTTCTTCTTAAGGAAATGTCATCTACTTGTTTATCATTCATTTACACTTAACTTGTCCACTCACAATCTTTATGCCAAGTAGATTGAACTAGATTATCTTAAAATTTTAAATGAGATTATACATATATGTGTATATATATATATATATATATATGACAAAAATCCATTTTTATCTCAAAATTTAGACACTTCAAAAAGTTGAATGATCTCACAATTGGTGGTGGTTGTTGTTTACCAGACACTGTTCAGCTCTGGCTTATGGTGGTGCTGGGGATTGAACCTGGGACTCTAAGCCTCAGACATGAAAGTCTGTTCTGTAAACTGCTATGCTATTTTCCCAGCCCAAAATTTATTTATCTCAAAAATTTAACTAATGAATAAACCCCTATTATAGTTTGAAAGCAAAATAGAGGGGGATGTTTGGAAAGTTTTATTTATGGCTCAGATTGAACCTTTCTTTTCTAAGCAAATACCCTGAATACTTTGCAGCTTTCAGAAGCTGTAACTGCAGTCAGTGATGTTTATGGCATGGTTTTCACCTGCAAATGCAAAATTATATTGAATATCTGCCTCATGTGTTGGAAGAGATGAGAGTTAAGGGGTGTGGTACCAGGGAAACAGGAAACTAGAAGAGAGCATGTGACAGCAACCTCCCACATGACAGTTGCCTTCAGAATATGCTCGTAAGCTGCAGGGACACAATTCAGTGTTTAGTGCTTTATCAACTGTCTTCAGGAGCAGCCAAGTTGCCCAAAACTTTCTACTCTAACCATTAGTCCCCCCAGGTTAACAAAAGAAACTGAGAAGCCCATGAAAATCAGCACCATTCTAGAAAGTCAATGCAACTCAAAACCTGTGTGCTTCATGGTTGCAGAAACTCTTCTATGTTTCTGTGGATGAATGAAGTTCAAACCTCCTCCTTCACATGCCCCTTAGTGGAGAAAAATACAACTCTGTATGCTTTCATCAAAGGTGAGAATGCCTGAAAGGAATAATTTCCTTTTTTATTAGACTGTGATTTTTTTTTTCACTCATGTGATAGAGTATGGGACCTCTCAGGGGTCAGCCATGGAGAGGAAAAAGGCATAAGCCCCACCAGGGGTGATACGTCATTATTGGTTTCCATGTTTATTTGACTTTTTGCCAGAAGTTTAAAAAGACATGGAGTTACAGCTCATCAAAGTATTGAAATGCAAAACCAAAACCAACCAAAACACCAAATCATGTTTTTCTACTAGAAGGGAAACAGGGACTTCTGAGAAAGAACTCATCCACCAAGTCTCTCTCTCTAACTGGCTTGCATTTGGTGTTTAAAACGTTCTGTAATCAGTTCTCTGCCATCACCTTCTCTCTGTCTTATCACACCTCCTTTAGAATCAGTATATAATGAAAAAGAGACTGGTGCTAAATCCAGAGTCAGTAGCCCCCTGATGTGCAAAAGGAAAGCTAGACAAAAAGGAAACATCAGTGCTTTGCTCCATACTCCAGACAAGATTCCCTAAGCGCCTTTCCCTTCAGATTCCTGAGGTTTTCAACATAGAACTTCTGTTTCAAAGAGCTATTTGAGAATGTTAGGGGAAGCTTCTAATATCTGAAGTGGGAAATTCAATGCCATGTTGCAAAACCTTTGGGGATTTTTCAACATGAGCTGATCATTAAGAGGGAATCTGTAGCCAGACGGATATGTGACTTTGGGTGAATTATTTTCCCTATCTCATATTAATTATCTATTGCTGTGTAACCAGTTGTCATGAATTTGGAAGTTAAGAACCAGATGCAACTGTTTTCTCATGACTGAGTTAAGGATCCAATTTCAAGGATCCAGAGATGCACATACTTTACCATGAGGACCTGGTTCAAACCCTGGCCACAACATGGGGAACCAGGCACAGGGTAAAGGTCACAGTGGTGTAACAGTGCTGAGGTGTCCCTCTCTCCCTCTTTCCCTCCCTGAACCTCACAAAGAACCCCCCAGAGCAGGGGTCTCATATGAAACTTCAGCTAAGAAAGCATATACTTCCAAATAGCTGAATTTTGATTCTTTATGGGCTGTTAGACTGAGAATCTCAATTCCTATGTAACTGTCGGTAACTTAAAACTTACTCACTTTGTGATACAGCAACCCTATTGAAACTCCCTTGAATAGCAATGGTTAAGGGTCTCTAAAATGTCTTTTTGCGTGGAAGAATAATTTTATTCCTTATCAGCTTAGATGTCCACCATCATATGACTAGCTAAAGAAGTTATGGGTTATATATTCCATGGAATACTACGCTGCAATCAAAAAGATGATATTGTGTCCTTTGGGACAAAATGAATGGAACTAGAGATGATTATGCTTGATAAGTAAAGAGAATAAAGACAGCTACCAAATGATTTCATTCATATGTGGAATCTAGATAGCTGATAGACATGAACTTGCCAAAAACAAACAAAAAAAGTCCAAATGAAACAGACACAAACAAACTATTGTAAGACTTAGAAGAACTATGGTGATTATCTTTGGGAGGAGGGAGTATGGGGATACAGAACTTTGGTGGTGGGTGTGGTATAAACTTACAATCTTATAACAAACTATTAGCAATAAATAAAATTTAAACAAATAAATAATTGTATCCCTTGACACACAGAAGTTCCAACATAGCAACCTCTTTCATGAAAGGCAGCAAGGGAGAGAATCTGCTATCAAGACAAAGGATACAATCTTATGTAGACTAATCACAGGAATAACATCCCAACACCTTTGTCATACTATGTTGATTAGGAGTATATTACAAAGCTATCCCATAATCAAAAGGAAGAATCATACAAAGCTTAAATACGAGAAGACAGTGAGCAGGGCCAAGAGTGGGGAAGGAGGAGAAACTCTTGGAATCTGTCCATTGCATCTCTCTACTTCGATTTGATCATCTTTAAGATGGGATTGATCCCTATCACATTACATTGTTGAAAGAATTCATTGTTGAGCTGGCAAAACAGTTCACCTGGATAATGCTCTGCTTTGCCATGTGAACAACCCAGATTTGAGCCCAGCCCTAACAACACTGAAGGAAATTTTATGAAGAAAATTTTAGAGCTGTGGTATATTTCATTCTCTCTGTGTGTGTGTGTGTGTGTGTGTGTGTGTGTGTGTGTGTGTGTGTGTCTTTATGAAAAGAAGTCAACCCAGAGCAGTGAAGCCCAGTGAAGACAGAAAAAGAAAAAAATTAAATGTTTATAAAAAGAGCTTCATAGAATAACTGACATATAGTGACACATACCAAGTGTTATCTACTGTTAGAAAAGGTCTCACTTTGTTTTTATTATTTTGCATACTATATGTCATGCTCTTCTGCCTTCCTTTTTGGTTTTCTGCACATAGCCAAGTAAACCATGTAGGAAAGGTACCAAGGTACCAAGATATTGCAATCCAAACTAACATGAATGCCACCCAAACTAGAATTCAACTGTCCTTACCCCACTCCAAGATCAACCCAACAGCCCTGGAGTGTCAATTAAAAGGGGGAAAAGGAGATTATCTGGTTTAGATGGGAGAAATCACTAATGACTCATGACTTATGCCTACTCTCTTAAAAGCCAACCAATTTATTGAGTCTAACCCTTTGGGAACTCTGTCAACTTTCTGCTTCTCAACATTGTTCTGTGCTAGAATTCATAATCTACAAATTTTCAGGACCTTTAGGAAATATCTGTTACTGCCCTAGGGCCTGCATGGTAAAAGAATTGTAAGTTTGGTGTGAATGGGCCTTATTTTTAATAATTACCACTCTATGAAAATTTAACAGTCTAAATCTGAGGAATCAATATGGTACACTCACAAAACAAATACCTATTTGTTTCAACTAGCCAAAGGATTTATCTTTACCTTTCCTCACATAGTGTGCTGCTCTGACTACTTGAGGGAAAGAAGCGAAAAGGAAAGAGTTAGGAACTCACACAGTGGTTACTAGACGTTGAGTCATTTCTAAAATCAAAGCATAAATCAAAATGAACCATCTCTTATAGACATGTGGATATAATCCATTTGTTTTACTTTGTTTCCATATAGAGACTAGGAAACTCTGAAGAAAAGCAAATGATGTTCTAGACACATGTGAAATGTTGACACTTTGCAAAATGTCAGATATAATATGACTCTCCATATAAGCTTCTTGAGAAACTAAATGACTGAAAACCTGATGATTATCAAACTGACTCATCAACTGAGTGATATTGTCTGAAAGGTGAACAGTACTGGTTTGAAAAATTGGAGCTGGTCAGAAGCGCAGCAGGCTATGCACCCATGGTGCAAAGCACAAGGGCCAGTGTAAGGAAGGATCCAGGTTCGAGGCCCCAGCTCCCAACCTGCAGGGGAGTCGCTTCACAAGCAGTGAAGCAGGTCTGCAGGTGTCTATCTTTCTCTTTCCCTCTCTGTCTTCCCTTCCTCTCTCCATTTCTCTCTGTCCTATCCAACAACAACAACAGCTATGACAAGAATAATAACCGAGCCCAAGTGATAACCCTGAAGGCAAAAAAAAAAAAAAAAGAAGTAGCAAAGCCCCAAAACCTTGATATAGACCAGGTCCCATAAGATAGAGCATATGTTCACATGTATCCATAAATTAGGGCAAAATATATACCTGAAGCAAAAATACACAATAGTCTGTAGTGAGTCAGTATCAAGTTCATAATGAAATAGTGTCTACTTAGACTTAGATACCCTCCTCACCTACTTCCTATTATACCTCCCTCACTCACTCTCAAGCTATCCTTATCAAAGCAAGGACTGCAAAAGCTAAATAAGGGCAAAGGACTGGCATACTTTAACGATAACTCTTAAGTCACTATCAGGCCACCCCATCAGCTAGGGACTCCCTAGTTGGGGAGTCCTGAGATTCTCAAACAGACATGATGGGCCTAGACCTCAAATAAACCCCTCTATCCATTGTTACTGGTCATTTCTATCAGGAACAACACAATAGACCCCTTTATGGGCCCCCTTAGGACCTTGCCCTCAACTTGGATCAACAAAGATAAAGAATGTTCCATCCTCCGAAGGGAGGATGGACAACATACTCTATGCTACATCTGAGGAAGATGGGTCGATATTGGGGCAGCCTGGAATGTTACTACTCATGACCACAGAATGTGAGCTCAGATCTACAGGGATGCAGAGGTCACATAGGCTCTTAAACTGATCATGGGCCCCAGATCAAATCAATTCAATGGAGTTTACAGTCAACAATATTTATACCCCTTTCCCATATTAGGGAGCTACTCTCTTCCCTGATCCAGCTTCCTAGTCCTTTTTCCAACCATGACATCATCTGCCCAGAAAATAACTTGGATCCACCTGCATATCAGATTTCAGGCTCAGGGGGAAGAAGAAAAAGAAAAAAAAAAAACTAGTATAGCCACAGGCCCTTTGGAATATAACTAAAATATGCCTACGAGCTAGCTATAAAATGGAGGACCCCCTCAACTCTTCATCTGCACTATTCCAGCCTTTAGGTCCATGATTGGTCAACAATTTGTTTGGCTTTGTATGTTAACTCTCTTTTCAACCACCAGGTTCCAGATGCTAGCATGATGCCAACCAGACTTCCCTAGACAGACAACCCCACCAATGTGTCCTGGAGCTCTGATTCCCCAGAACCTTACCCCACTAGGGAAAGAGAGGTAGGCTGGGAGTATGGATCAACCTGTCAACGCTCATGTTCAGCGGGGAAGCAATTACAGAAGCCAGACCTTCCACCTTCTGCATCCCACAATGACCTTGGGTTCATACTCCCAGAGGGTTAAAGGATAGGGAAGCCATCAGGGGAGGGGATGGGATCCAGAGTTCTGGTGGTGGGAGTTGTATGTAGTTATACCCCTCTTATCCTATGGTTTAGTCAGTGTTTCCTTTTTATAAATGAAAAACTTTTAAAAGCAAGGGCAACAAAAGGGGAAATAAATACATAAATATTAAAAAATTAAATAAAAAAGTAAAAACAATTGTCACTGTCTTCAAAATATAAATACAGTTATTGGCTAATCAATGAATACAGATTTCAGTAATGGTGCGTGAAAATGATGTTGGAAAAATTGTGTTTAAACTTGCAAAAGGATGAAACTGAACCACTACATTTTACCACACACAAAAGTAAATTCCAAACGGATCAAGGACTTGGATGTTAGTGCAGTGTGAGCTTGGAGCTCCAGTGGAACAATCAGTTAGCATTCAGTACTTATAAGACCAGTGTGGGATGAGCTGCCAACTGTAGCTTTGTCCACACTCAGGCTCAAAGCCCAGATGATAGCCTTGGCTTCCAGATGTAGCCTTGGCTCAAGACAAGTGTTTTTCCAGCTCAAAGTTCATGTTGCACTCAGTACCTTTTGAACCTAGTACTAATGCATGATTTAATGTTGACACTGCACATTTCATGTATCCAGTCAGCTTACAGCTGAACATGTCTAAACTGATTGTATCAGCTGGCATGATAAAAGGCTCTGCTGGAAACAATAAGTTAGCACACTTGCTGTTGCCTGTTCCACTGAAGTCAGTTCTGCATGCTTTCTTTCACCTACGGGTCTCTCCTCACCAAACCAGCCTTCAGCCAGCAAAGGCTAACACTTGACAACCAAAAACTATCTAATATTTAGAGGAAAGTATTGGCATAACTCTTTTCCATCTAAGTTTTAGAGGCATCTTCAATGACACAAGTTCAATTGTAAGGAAGACTAAAACAAAAATAAACCAATAGGACTACACCAAATTACAAAGCTTCTGCACAGCAAAAGAAACCATCACCCAAACAAAGAGACTCCTCACAGAACGGGAGAAGATCTTTACATGCCATACAGCAGACAAGAGGCTAATAACCAAAATATATACAGAGCTCACCAAACTCAGCAACAAAAAAGGAAATGACCCCATCCAAAAGTGGGGAGAGGATATGGACAGAATATTCGCCAAAGAAGAGGTCCAAAAAGCCAACAGACATTTGCAAAAATGTTCATGTTGTTGATTGAGAAATAAAAATTAAGATGAGATACCATTTAACTCCTGTCAGAATGTCATGCATCAGGAAGGACAGTAATAACAAATGATGGAGGGAGTTCTAGGGATAAAGGAACCCTCCTGCACTGCTGGTGGGAATGTAAACTGGTCCAACACCTGTGAAGAGAAGTCTGGAGAACTCTCACAAGGCTAGAAATGGACCTACCCTATGACCCTGCAATTCCTCTCCTGAGGATATATACTAAGAAACCCAACACAACCATCCAAAAAAATCTGTGTATATCTATGTTCATAGCAGCACAATTTATAATAGCCAAAACCTGGAAGCAACTCAGGTGTCCAACAACAGATGAGTGACGAGTAAGTTGTAACTTTCCAAACTAACTGGCCTGAGTTGAAAATAAATGTTGTGGGGGAGTTGGGCTGTAGTGCAGTGGCTTCTTCTTCTAGTGTTTGCCCTTCTTCCGTAGCCAGTCAACAGCATCAGGTTGAGCCTGATGTAAAGTTTCCAGACCTCCTTTGAATCTCCTTCGGAGAGGTGGCAGTCGTTGACTATGTGGGTCATAGTAGCAGTGGGTTAAGCGCAGGTGGCGCAAAGTGCAAGGACCGGCATAAGGTTCCTGGTTCAAGCCCCGGCTCCCCACCTGCAGGGGAGTCGCTTCACAAATGGTGAAGCAGGTCTGCAGGTGTCTATCTTTCTCTCCCCCTCTGTCCTCCCCTCCTCTCTCCATTTCTCTCTGTCCTATCCAACAACGATGACAACAATAATAACTATAACAATAAAACAACAAGGGCAACAAAAGGGAATAAATAAAATAAAATAAATATTTTTTAAAAAAAGAAAATAAATGTTGTGGATTTTTGGAATCAGAAAAAAATTCTTCAAAATTGATTGCATGCGGGGTCCAGGTGGTGGCTCACTGGGTTAAGTGCATATAGTAGGAATCACAAGAACCCCTGCAAGGACCTGGATTTGAGCCCTCACTTTCCACCTGCAAGGGGAAGCTTCATAAGCAGTAAATCCAGGTCTGCAGGGGTCTACCTTTCTTCTCTCTCCCTCTCTATATCCCCCTCCCTTCTCAATTTCTCTCTGTCCTATCCAATAAAATGGGGGGGGGGATGGCTTCCAGTGCTAGCACCCAGCCCCTGCAATAGCCCTGGAGGCTAAAAAATAAAACAAAAAACCAAAAGTCACTCCATGCTATACTTATTTTGTGTGTGTGTCAGAGGATCACACATAATAGTGTACAGGGAGGCATATATAATGTTGAGGACTTATATTCTGAGACTCTGAGAGAAAGTTCCTATATTTTATCAGGAGAGTCATGAATTTGCATTGGCATTAGACTTAAGTCTCACAGTTTTCTAAGTTTCATGGTTTGGAATAAAAGTAACATAAAAGTAAGGATCATGCTTCTAACTGCTCCTAGAAATCCTAAAACAAGGTTCATGATTAGTCAACAGTTTGTCTGACTCTATATGTTAACTCTTTTTTCAGCCACCAGGTTCCAGATGCTACCATAATGCCAACCGGACTTTCCTGGGCAGACGACCCCACCAATATGTCCTGGAGCCCTGCTTCCCCAGAGCCCTGCACCACTAGGGAAAGCGAGAGGCAGGCTGGCAGTATGGATCAACCTGTCAACGCCCATGTTCAGCAGGGAAGCAATTACAGAAGCCAGACCTTCCACCTTCTGCATCCCACAATGACCCTGGGTCCATACTCCCAGAGGGATAAATAGGAAAACTATCAGGGGAGAGGATGGAATCCAGAGTTCTGATGGTGAGAATTGTGTGGAGTTGTAACCCTATTATCCTATGATTTTGTGTTTCCTCTTTTGTTTTAAAGATTTTATTTATTAATTAATGAGAAAGATAGGAGGAGAGGAAGAAGCAGACATCACTTTGGTACATGTGCTGCCAGGGATTGAACTCAGGACCTCATGCTTGAGAGTCTGATTCTTTATCCTCTGTGCCACCTTCCGGGCACTCCGTGTTTCCTTTTCATAAATAAAAAAATTTGAAAGAAAATTCTAAAACATTCACATGGGGGGTTTACAACAAATTTTATCAGTTACTAAAAAAAAAAGTATAGAAGATTTATTTTGTTATTAGGTACTTGAAACATAGAAGAAAATATCCCCACCCAGTTGGGACTTGTATTGAAGTATGAGGAAGCAGACAAGCAGCACACAATTAAATAAACAAACCAAGTCTTTACAAACAGTGGCATGTAGAGACACTAGTAGGTAGTGAAATCTAAATAGAGACTTGGTTTAGCAACATGTTTATTTCCCCGAGGCATCCTCAACCATATAGCTGTAAGTAGGTTCTATTTTTTTTCCCTCTCCACTGTTCTTGTTTACTAATTTCTGGAAAAGTTACTAAAATATAAAATGACCCCCACATTTGGAGCCAACATAGAGATTATCATTTTTCTTTTTTGTAGGTATCATTCAATGACTCTCAGAACTTCTAGAGGCATTTTGGAGCAGTTTGCCACTTTTATTTCAACAGGAATATACAGACATCTCTTGATAGAAGGAATTCCTAGGGGGCAGGTAGTAGTGGCACACCTGGTTGAGCAGATATGTTACAAAGCACAAGGATGCGGGTTCAGCCCCCAGTCCCCACCTGCAGAGGAAAGCTTTGTGAGTGGCAAAGCAGTGCTGCAGGTGTCTCTCTGTGTGTCTCTATCACCCTCTTCCCCTCTCAATTTCTGGCTATCTCTATCATATGTGTGTGTGTGTGTGTGCGCGCGCGTGTGTTTGTGTGTTTAAATGGTTGTTGCCCAAGACTACAAAAATAATAATAAAGGAATATTTGAGCTTTAAAATTATGGAACCAAGGGAGAAGGCTTTCAGTTGACCAGGTGCCATGCTCTTCATCTAATCTCATTGTGGTGAAAGCATTGATAAGCTGAGTGGTGAGACCCATCATATTGCTTTAGCTTTCCATAACGACTTTGCCAAAATTTCACACACCCTTTGCCTAGTATTCCTTGAAGTATAAGATCTTTCTCTATTTTTTTTTGCTATGTAGCAATACCAAATATATGCAGAGGAAATGACTTTTAATAAAGTTTTATTCTAATTCACACCATAAGATACTATCTTATTTAAACATGGTGTTGATTAAAAGATTGGAATGAATGCTAAGTGAGCTGCTTTGTTTGCTGGTGGAAGCAATTATGTCTTCAGCCCTAGTCTTCCATCTCCATAAATTAATGCTCTTTTCCCTCTGCTTCAATGACGGGTGGCGAATTATGCAAATATTTTTCCTGCAAGAAATTAGACCAAGTAGTCTTGCCAATTCTTGTAATGACATTATAAATAATGGCATGTTATCATTTTATTTAAAATACTGTCCTCAGTCTAGGTTGCCTAAGTTCAAATGGTTTAACCTTTAAATCAACTCTATGAAATCAAATTACACTTAGAAGTACATAATTTTTCTAAAGAAATGAAGCCATTTGGGCATTTCCTTTAATAAGAAAGTGGTTTGAGGACACTCTAAAAGTACAGCAGCTCAACAGGCATCCCCTCCCCACTCCTCGCCCACCTCTCTTACTCCTGCCATCATTTCATCCTGACACCAGAAATGAAAATAAACATAAATTGAAGCCATTAATTCAGTTTGCCTGTTTCACAATGAGTGTATGTATATTAACAGTTAAAAAGTCAGATTGCAGCACTGTGCAGCTATTTAAAAAAAAAAATCAATAAAACCAAATGACTCAAAGTAGCTCACAATTAAAAGGGGAAAAGTTGCTTGCATCCTTTTCCCCCCACAAATAGGGCATTTTAAAATGCAAATTGGTCAACACTCTAATTGCTCCAAAAACAGTTCTGATTAGCAATCTTGATAATGTGCTGGAACCTTTTGTCCCAATTCCCAGGATTTTTTGTTTAAGTGTCAGCATGACTCTAGTCCCAGTGGATGGATGCAACCCTGAATTGTAAATGGATTGCTTCCCTACCTCCGGCCATCCCATCTCACTTGACCCCAGTCTACTCAAAGCAAGAAGCCCTCTAGGCTATGCTCGGCAGTAAGGGAATGAAGTACATCGATTGCTCATGATTATCAGCTAGAGTAGAACGAACCTCCTCCTTATTATGCAGATTAGCGGAGCTCCCAGTCCCAGCATATTGTGCAGATGCGGGCCAGCAGCTGCTCCTACAGATGGCAAGTACACAGCTCCATTAGGATGGATCTATTGTCTGCTCCTAGCTTGCAGAGAGGCTGGGGCAGACTCTGAAAGGAGGAATTTTTACAGGAGGAGAGGTAAAGGCACACACACACTCTCTTAAAATCTGCACCCAGGAGACTCTTTACACAGCAGGGCCTACAGCACTCAAATTAGAAATCTTCCCTAAATAAGGACTTTCGTATGTCACAATTAAGCTTGTGTATTTTCTAAAGTAGATTAACCATAAAGTTGAGTAGCATCATTCAAATTTTGCAATGCCATGCTATTAATATTCAGATTAAAAACAAACCCTAAGAGATTCATTCAGAAACTAGTACTACAATTAGTTCTTCTGGGCCTTCTGTTTTATTAGCTCCCCTTTAAAGAGCAAGTTTATTTTTCAATAGTATCAGAATGCAATAAAGAAGTGAGTTTCCCCTATTAAATATTTGCTTTAGGACAGTTTGTCCTTTCAGAGTTATTGTTTATTCTGAAGAGCATCAAAACAATTGATTGAGGTTAGTATGGAGTGAAGGCACTATCTGAAACCTTTCGGAGTACATATCATTTAAATCATTAGTGACTAAATAACATCCGTCGACTGCATACTTTTGGTTGTAGTATAAGATAATTTGATGACTAGTTGAAGTCATTAAGCTGGGTAAAAGATTGTTTTTGTCTTTAATGCTTGCTAGATTTTGCTCTAAAGTTGACTGATGGAAAAATCCTCAGTCAGGGAAACTTAAAGGAACTAAAATTTCAGCAGAATAAAAGGAAATGCCAAAATGCTACAAGGAGTGTGTAAATAAGCATATTCTTTCATTAGGTATGGTCCATAAAGCTGAAAGGGTTCTGCATTTAGAAGTGAATGCATAATAGAAAGAAAAGTGCTTAATTACTAAGTTTAATCAATTTAGACAATACAATAAAATATACATATCCAAAAGACAATTGTTATGTTGAATAGAAGCAGAGTTAAAACTACAGGAAGAAAAAAAAAAGAGAAGGAAAATGTAAATGGATTGTTCCAGATTTTTTCTTTCCAAACTTTTTCCTATCTCTTAAATGCAGAAATATATCACAACCCAGTAAACAAATGTATTATCTCTCTAATGTTAGGCAAAAGTTAACCCTGGCTACACATGAGACATTGTGATGTTTTCTATTTTATTCTATGCATATATTCTATTTCTGGCTATGTCAGAAAATATATTTCATAATTATTCTAGAATATTACTAATCAAGAAGTGCTTTTAAAAAACTAATGTCTGGGGGTCGGGCGGTGGCGCAGTGGGTTAAGCGCACGTGGCGCAAAGCGCAAGGACCAGCGTAAGGATCCCGGTTCCAGCCCCGGGCTCCCCACCTGCAGGGGAGTCGCTTCACGGGCGGTGAAGCAGGTCTGCAGGTGTCTATCTTTCTCTCCCCCTCTCTGTCTTCCCCTCCTCTCTCCATTTCTCTCTGTCCTAGCCAACAACAAAGCAACGTCAACAATGGCAATAATAACCGCAACAAGGCTGCAACAACTAGGGCAACAATAAGGGGGAAAAATGGCCTCCAGGAGCGGTGGATTCATGGTGCAGGCACCGAGCCCAGCAATAACCCTGGAGGAAAAAAAAAACAAAAAACTAATGTCAACATTGGTGTTAAATGTGAGCAGTACCCTACTCCAAGTTGGCAGGGTCAGGCAGAACTGACACTTGCCAGGGCTCTGTGGGAGGTGGGAGGTGGGGGGCAGGGGTGCAGAATCAGAGAAATCTTCCCCCTTCTCAAGAGCAAATCATGCAATAAATAGTCAATGGGAGAAATACATAAATTCTGAATGGGTAGGGGGCAGAGCAGGTATGACCCAAGATATTATGCTAGAGGTCTATAAAATCAAAAATAAACTGAAGCAGGGGTGAGGAATAATTCAACCAGTAAGACATGTGCCTTCACACAACACAGGTTTGCACCCCTGTATCACATAGAAGTGCCACAGTGTCAGAGGAGGCTCAGGGGCTGTAGCTCCTCTCTCTCTCTCAATCTCTCTCTCTCTCTCTCTCTCCCTCTGTGTATGTCTCTCTCTCTCTCTCTCTCTCTCTTCCTATGTATCTCTCTCTCTCCCCCACCTCCCTTTATATGAAGTAGAAAGAATGAAAGAAATCAGTCTGGGAGCAGTGAATTTGAACATGCACAATGCTTCAGACACACACAATAAAATAAATATGCAAATCTAAATAGATATACCCTAGGAGATAAAGGCATTGACTAAACACATGAGGCAGTTAAGAATTTGAGGAAGACCGGTCCTGAAATGAGTGCTGCCTAGAATGTTCCTAGCTGTAACCATGGAATACGAGCTCAAACCTACAGGGATGCAGAGGCTGAATATGAATAGACATGGGCCTTAGGTCAGATGGATGGGCTTTACAGTTAACGGCTTTTATATACATTTGCTGAGCTTGGGATCTACTCTCTGCCCTGATCCAGCTTTCTTCTCTTATTTCCAAATCTGACATTACCTTTCCAGATGATACTGTTAACCCACCTGCATGTTTGCTATTGGGCTCAAGCAAAAATTAGTAAAGTCATGGACCCTTTGGAATATACCTAAAATAGACTTCCTAGCTTCTTCCAACATGAAGACCCCAAATCTATTCTGCTATATTCTTACCTTTTGTTCCTGATTATTAAACAATTTGTTCTGCTCTATAACTCGATGCTCTTTAGCTACTAAGTTGCAGATGCTACCATGATGCCAACTTGCCTCCCTGGGCAGATTACCTCACCAGTGTGTCCTGGAACCCCACCTCTCCAAAGCCCTGGCCCACTAAGGAATAACAGAAACAGGCTGGGAGTAAGGATTGACCTGCCAATGCCCATGTCCAGCAGAGAAGCAATTACAGAAGCCAGACCTTCCACCTTCTGCACCTCATAGTGATCCTGGATCTATGCTCCCAGAGAGATAAAAAATAGGAAAGCTTCCAATGGAGGGGATGGGATGCAGAACTCTGCTGGTGGAAATTGTGTGGAGTTGTACCCCTCTTATCCTACAGTCTTGTCGATCATTATTAAATCAATAGTAAAAAGAAAGAAAGGAAGGAAGAAAGAAAAGAAAGAGAGAAAGTTATGGGATTATAAGGATAACAAACTTTAAGAATAGACTACAAAAGCTTTGATCCAGTGATCAGGAAGCTGCTATATATGCTGCTTCAGTTTCTAACTTAATAAAGAACACTGGACACTTACTTGTAAAAGAAAGAAAGAAAGGAATATAAAAAGGAAGGAAAGAAGGGAGAGAGAGAGAAAGAGAGAGAAAGAAAGGAAGAAAGAAATGGGCTGGGGCTATGGGTCAACCAGTCAACAACCATGTCCTGCAAGACCTCCTGCCTTCTGCTCCCCATAAAGATCTTTGGTCCATACTCCCAGGGGGATAAAGAACAGGGAAGCCTCCAGTGGAGGGGATGGGATATGGAACTCTGGTGGTGGGAATTAAATGGAATGCTACCCCTCTTATCCCACAATCTTGTTGATCATTATTAAATCACCAATAAAAAAAGAAAAAAAAATTTAAAAATCAGAAAACTTGAGCACCTTTATGTAAGGCAGAGAAGAGTTCCCCCTTCCGAAGATAATCCAAGTCTTTGAAGGAAGACAGCCCAAAATAGTCAAGTTCTATAAACCATAGCACTCCTATAAAGCCAACAACCAACATTAATAACAGTTACACAACAGTACATTTTAAACTAAAATTATGGTTCAGCAAAGTGAATGTCCTGTCGGTGCTTAAAAGTTAAGGCTAAAGTTCAAACTGCTAGTGGTCCAGGCGGTGGTGCAGTGGATAAAGCATTAGACTCTCAAGCATGAGATCCTGAGTTCGATTCCTGGCAGCACATGTACCAGAGTGATATCTGGTTCTTTCTCTTTCTCCTCCTATCAGTTCAAACTGCTCTATGAATTCATTTCAGCTCGATGCACATTTTTAATGGAAGCTCCAAGAGTCTAGCAAAGTGACAGCCTGTTTACTACTGTAGCCACAGAATGCTGTGCAGTGTTCACACAGAGCAGGCACTCAGAAAAGGCCTGATGAATGACTTTGTCAGCACCTACAGTGGTGTATGTGAGCTAACATACATGTATATAATTACATCACAGTTTAGTATGTGCAAAAATTCAACTATATACAGTACAGAGTTATCATAGAAAGACTAGTTGGAAAGTCAGGGAACCACAGAACACTTCAGGGCATTCTTAGCAACCATCAAGAGAAAGATAGACATTACAAAAAAAACAAAACAATAGAATCTGCAAATGCACAGAGAGAGGTTCAAAGAACAAAACAACTATAGCAGTGGCTTCTGGCTAGAAATATTAAGTGACCCATAGCTGGGGAAGTTGGGGATGAGGACAGAGAATAGATACAAGGCTAGAGAAGGAAGCTAGGGCCAGGTTCTATGGGGCCTTAGTGTCATGTCAGGAAGGAGTCAGAGCATTAAAACGTCATACAGAGTCTTGAGCAGCACTATGTCGGTAGCACAGCCCTACTTACACACCTGAGGCCTCAGATGTTCCCATTGTAATTCCTGGTACCACCATATGCGAGAGCTGAACAGTGCTCTAGTTTCTCTCTGATACACATAAGAATACATTTTTTAATGATTTTTAAGAGGGACAGCAAAACAGCTCACCAGGCAAGTATGACTCGTTTGTCATGCATGTGGCCCTGGCCTGAGCCCAGCCCCCACCTCACTGGAGGAAGTTTTGTTGCTATAGTATCTTTCCTCTTAATACCTTTCTCTTTTTTTTTAAATTATTTTTATTTACTTATTGGATAGAGACCGCCAGAAATTGAGAGGGAAGGGACAGATAGAGAGGGAGAGTGAGAGACACCTGCAACACTTCACCACTCACAGCGCTTTCTCTCTGCAGATGGGGAACAGGGGCTCAAACCTGGGTCCTTGCACACTGTTACATGTGCGCTCAACCAGGTGCACCACCACCCAGCCCCCTTAATGCCTTTCTCTTTGGTTATCTATCTTTCTGAAACAGAGAGAATAACAAAAACAAACAAACAACAAAGTTTTAAGAGTTAGTGAAACAGCTCACCCTGGCGCATGCCTACCTGCTTGGTGGTGCTCATGACCCAGATTCAAATCCTGGCACCCAGAGCACTTGGGGAAGTTACATGAATGTGGGGGGGGGGGTCCTGTGTGTGTGTGTGTGACTGTGTCTGTGTATGTCTTGTCTGTGTATGCGTGTCTGTGTGTGTGTTTCTATCTGAACAGTGAAGCAATGGAGTCAGCAACAATAAAAGCTCTGGTTCAAATCTCTGGACTGCACAAATGGAGTCCACTCATGAATTTCAAACCCTTTAAAACATATGTTCTGTCCTTTCTGACAGTTAGTGGTTGTTGGTATCAATTCTCTCCTGTCCTATTTGAACTTTTGTAAGGGCATTATCAAACTTGAGAGCACCTTATCACTTCTCCAGACAGATTCATTATTTCTGTATCCTGCATTTCAGACAACGTGTGTTGTGTCTTTCTCTCCCCAGGAATGCAGGCCTTTGACTGATGAACATTTTGACTATTGATTAGAGATTTCTCCAGTTTCAGAAACTCGCAAATGAATTTTGAGTGTTCACATGGGCATTCACTGCCCATTTCTTCACAGCAGCATTCACGGTGACTTTTCTAACATTTCTTTGGTGTTTATGCTCAAATCCTTTGTGTCATCCAGCACGCTTAGGGCCCCCCATTTCCACTTGTAAAAATCCTGGCTTGTTGCATTGCACCAAAGCTAAGCACTCTTTGGAAATAAGACAGGGAAAAGGGTGGCCAGGGGTTGCGGGCAGGGTCCACTGGGGTCCTGGTACATGCATATTGACCTGATTTGGGGATGAGAGTGTTTCCAGGCAACTATCTTGGTGAGATGAGAAATTGTGCCATGTGCCAACAACTGTCCTGCAAACCATTAACCTCCCAGTAAAAAAAAAGAAAGAAAAAAACTCCTCCTCCAAATAATCCTTCTCCCACTACACTTTCCCACAACCACTTTTGATTTATAGTTAGATATGAATACATCAGTCTCCCCATGTACCACAACTCTTTTAATATTTATTTATTGCATAGAGACAGAGAGAAATTAAGGGAGGCCAGGCGATGGCATACTTGGTTAATCTCAAGTGCAAGATCCGGATTCTACCCCCCCCCCCATCTGCAGGGGAGTCACTTCACAAGCGGTGAAGCAGATCCGTAGGTTTCTATCCTTCTCTCTCCCTCTCTATCTCCCTCTCTATCTCCCCCTTTCCTCTCAATTTCTCTCTGTCCTACCCAATAAAATGGAAAAAAATGGCCACCCAGGAGCAGTGGATTCGTAGTGCCTGCACCAAGCCCCAGTGATAACCTTGCACGTGGAGAGAGAGACAGAGAGACAGAGAGACTGAGAGATTGAGAAAGGAAAGGGATATATAGTGTGTGAGAGAGACATCTACAGCACTGCTTTACCACTTATAATGCTTTCACTCTGCAGACGGGTACCGGGGACTTAAACCTGGGTCCTTCCGCATTGTAAAAAGTGCACTCAGCCAGGAGCACCACCACCTGGTCCCCACTACTGCAACTCGAGGGCAAGAACCAGGAGTGATTTATCTTTGATCCTACTCATATCCAAGATAGCAGATAACAAATGAGAATAGATGAAATACATCCTTGTGTATAATGCAAATTACAGGGTTGCAAATTACAGTGGATGTGATAGTTCTCATTAAACCATTTCACTCTCCTACACATACTCTTTCTCTCTTTCATCATAAGAATTCATTATTTTTCTCATGAAATTATGGAGCCATCTGTAGACTCTAACCCACAAGAGGACTGCGGGGTCCTTTCTTCCTATAGTCCCCCATCACTCTCATCCCCCATGATGCCCTTGCTTCCTTTTTTTGATTCTTTTTACTCTTCTGACTTTCTCCCAAGGTGACAGTCTGTCCTTTCACAGAAAGTTTTATCTAAGAGCTGAAGGCTTTAAAATGCAACCTACACAGTGTTTTTTTTTTTTTTTTTTACCTACGGATCACCTTCTTTTTTTTTTTTTTATAAAGTGATCTTTTTTTAATTTATTCCCTTTTGTTGCCCTTGTTGTTTTATTGTTGTGGTTATTATTGATGTCTTCATTGTTTGATAGGACAGAGAGAAGTGGAGAGAGGAAGGGAAAACAGAGAAGGGGAAGAGAAAGACACCTGCAGACCTGCTTCACAGCTTGTGAAGCAACCCCCCTGCAGGTGGGAAGCCGGGGGCTTGAACCAGGATCCTTAGGCTGGTCCTTGCACTTTGTGCCACCTGCACTTAACCCGCTGTGCTACCGCCCGACTCCCTGGGTCATCTTTATGACTGTGTGTATGTATATGTCTGTGTGCACCTGTGTGTGTATAATTAATCAACATGTTCAAAATTAGAAGTCACACAAAATTTTTGTTTTGCATTTCCGCTAAGAGCTCGTGTGGCAGTTGTAGCAAGGGAGCACAACTACTCATATACCCTTTACTGAAAACTCATCCATCTCTGCTGAATGGGGGGTGTCATCCTCTGAGCTTCAGGAGGGTAGCACTTGGAGTGGTGAGGGAGCAAGGGGCCACCCGCCTAGCCAGCCAAATCAACCGAATCAACCCTGGGAATCAGTGGGGTGACAGATGCTCCAGCCAGATCGCCCTCACATTCTGCACTGACTCATGATGACAACAGACCTGAGATGAGGTGTGGCTGTCCCTCTGACTGAGGTACCTCCATCTCTCATCACCCAACTTCAGGAGGCCTAAACAAGAGGTTGATGCTCGCCATACATAGCTGGCCCAGGACTCAGATGCTCGAAAGGAGAAGATGCAATGGGAGCTGTCAGCTCAGACTGAACACTAACCTGAGGAGACAGTAAGCACGTTCAGGAGGTGGGAGGAAACCTGAGGCACCACAAGGATTCTTAGAGCTTAAAGGCTGCCTTTCCTTTATGTCTCCCAGATCTCAGGTCAAGTTCCTTATGATCAGCCCTGATCCACAACCATATAGATAAAGAGATTCTGGGAAGTATAGTTTTACCTTAGTCAAGTGACACAGTACAAAATCACTACAGCATCCACTGGCAGAGTTGGACAGATCAATAACTGGAGTCATACAATGAAAAGCTGTTCCTGTGCTTTCTCGAAACAAATAAATTTCACCTGCTAATAGAAGAGAAAGCAAAGACAGCTTCCAAAAGTGTGGGGATATTTTGTAGCCATTGTGTTTCATCACCACAACACAGCACCCAGTAAGTGACTTGCATATTGTAAATGTTTGACACATTGAAGAGAATTACGTCAAATATTCCTGGTTACCTAAGATTAAAAAAAAAAATCAATAAAGCTATGAAGAAATTCATAGCAGGGGAAAATACAAATAGCATGAAGTTTTTTTGGTTTTATTAACATAATTATATTGTTCAAGAACAAGACTCTGGTTTTAATAATTAATGTATGTCTAAGCCACAAGTTTTTCTGTTTTAAATATAAAAATGACCTGCATGGTAGGAACAGTGAGAATTTACACCCCTGTTATCTCATAATTTTGTAAATTAGTATTAAATCACTGATAAAAAAAAAAAAAGAATAACTGGGGGCTGGGCAGTGGCACACCAGATTATAGGCACATAGTGCTAAGCACAAGGACTGATGCAAGGATCCCAGTTCGAGCCCCCAGCTCCCCACCTGCAGGAGGGTCACTTCGCAAGTGGTAAAGCAGGTCTGCAGGTGTTATCTTTCTCTCCCCTTCTCTGTCTTCCCCTCCTCTCTAGATTTTTTTTCTGATTCTCCTATAACTTTTTTTTATTTATAAAAAGGAAACACTGACAAAAACCATAGGATAAGAGAGGTGCAATTCCACACAACTCCCACCAACAGAACTCCATATAGCATCCCCTTCCCTGATAGCTTTCCTATTCTTTAACCCTCTGGGAGTATGGACCCAGGGTCATCATGGGGTGGAGAAGGTGGAAGGTCTGGCTTCTGTAACTGCTTCCCCACTGAACTTTGACACCTCTCTAGATTTTTCTCTGTCCTATCCAACACCAACAGCAGCAATGGGAAAAAGATGGCCTCCAGGAGCAATGGATTCATAATGCAGGCACCAAGCCCTAGCAATAACCTTGGAGGGGAAAAAAGTTCTAAAAAAAGTTAAACAAAATTAAAAAAAAAAAAAACTACAAACTTCTAAAAACAACAAAAAAGTGACCTATATATAACACATCCTGGCTGATAAATATATCCCCTTAATTAAGCAAGTTACTAATATTAATAATGGAGATACAAACAAAAGATAATAAATGCATTATGATCATTAATTGCTATCAAGTATTTATAACAGATGTCTAACAACTATTTTGCAAATTTCTTACCAATGAAAAAAATTAAAAATAGGAAATGAAAAAGAAAAAAGAATCACAAAATTAACCAGGAAAAACTGGACCTTTATTTCTTCAAAATGCATCAAGAAATTAAACATATTTGCCTATGTAAAAAAAATTTATATGAAGCTAAATTAGCTTACATAATGACATCTTAAGTATTTATCTTTTTCTGAATTAAATCTTCCCCAATCCTCACAGCTTTGTCAGGTCCAACCTCTATGAAAAAATTCTGTTTTCATATCACTTCTAGTGGGTTAGTTTCCTTCACAGATGCTTTGGTACCAGAAGTCTCAAAATAAAATGAATTAGGAACAAACAAAAAGAATCCTCCAGGGCTGGATGGTGGTGCATCTGGGTAAGTACACATATTACAATGTGCAAGGACCCAGGTTCAAGCCCCCATCCCCCACCTGCAGGAGGGAAGCTTCACGAGTGCTGAAGCAGCATCTCTCTGTCTCTCTCCCCCTCTATTACCCCCTTCCCTCCCCATTCCTGGCTGTCTCTATCCAATAAATAAATAAAGATAACACCAAAAAGAAAAAAAAAAGAATCTTTCTACTTACCAGATTTATGTACTCAACTTACCAAGAGCTACTCCTACATAAGGAGTTGATATCAGGAGTAAACTTTATTGTAATCAGTATTACAGGATGCCAGTAACAACTCTAGAATGTTGGTGCCAACTGATGACTATTTAAGGCTGTTGAATAGACCATTCTCCTGAGGATTTGTTTCAAGTTCAGTGCCATATTTAAGCAATAGTGATATTAAAGCCTGTTTACAACAACGTGGAAACATGTGCATCTGTTTATAAAGCAGATGAGCAACAATCCTGTGGTGCACTTATTTGGCTGGTTTTAGTGGTCACTAATGAACATCTTGCCAACTGCTGGGGGTTTTCTAGGCTATGGAAACAAATGGTTTTGAGATTCCAGGTGTCAAATCTTTCTACGCAACTATTTTGCATAACAGATATTCAGCGATATCAAACACGTGAATGGAGGTGCTAATTCAGAATTTTTGTGTGAAATACACAAGAAAACTGAGAATTCTATCAAGATCTTCTCTCTCACTCCTCCTCTCTCTCTCTCTCCTGCTTTTCTTTCTTTCCCTCTCTCACACACAGACATACACACACACAACACATGACCCTCAAGCAGTATGCCCTTGAACAGAACCCTGGCATCAGGCATGGCTCTGCCACCTGTCATGCATGACTTCCTATTTCTCCTCCCACAAAATTCCAAGATGTTAAAAAAGAATTATGAGACCAGAGATAATCTAAGATAACACGGTCCTGCCTTTTTGTATTACCCAAACCAAAAGAATCTACCTTCTTCTTTTGGCATATTGGGTTGGTACTCCTATTGTTTAAATAAAACCAAAATGTAATCATTTGTAACAAGAAATAAAACTATCAAAGAAATTGGTGACTTCAGTTCTAACCTCAAACCCACTATCTCTGTAAACCACTTAATTCTCAACTTTATATACATTGCAGTATATTGCAAACTTCATGTCTGCTATTCATTCTTAGAATATCTATCTTAACTTGATAACATTTTAGACTTGGAAAGTTCTGCGAAGTTGTACTTCTTTCTCCCAGCTCCCTGCCTGGGTCTGAAACTCTTTATCTCCAAATAAAACTATTAAGTGCAATGTCGGTTTCTACACAGTCTTTGAGTAAATTTAGGAGGAAGCCCTGCCTTCTCAAAATGTGAGACATCTTGAGTTCAATAATTCTTTTTTTTTTCTTTTTCTTTTCTTTCTTTTTTTTTTTTTTTTTTTTGCCTCCAGGGTTATCGCTGGGGCTCGGTGCCTGCACTACGAATCCACTGCTCCTGGAGGATATTTTTCCCATTTTGTTGTTCATCATTTTTGTCATAGTTGTTGGATAGGACAGAGAGAAATGGAGAGAGGAGGGGAAGACAGAGAGGGGGAGAGAAAGACAACTGCAGACCTGCTTCACTGCTTGTGAAGCGACTCCCCTGCAGGTGGGGAGCCCGGGGCTCAAACCGGTATCCTTACGCGGGTCCTTGGGTTTCGCATCACGTGCACTTAACCCGCTGTGCCATTGCCCGGCTCCCCGAGTTCCATAATTCTAAAAGAGACAGACATCTGTAATTGGAAAAGAAGGATCAACCTCAGAAGAAAGGGTACAAATGTACACAGCAGAAGAACTTTTCTGTTACAAGCAGATTCCGCTGCATTTGATGGCTCTTATCCAGTGCACTTCCAGAAGGTTTCATAGAAACAGACAGATTCATCATAATTAAATTGATTGGCTACCATGCTGGTAAAAGACCATAAATCCTGAAAATAAACAGTGGTAAATCCTTTTTATATTAAAGACAGAGAGAAACGAGAGGGAGAAGGGAGAGAGTGGGGAGAGAGAAAGAGACACCTATTGCACGCACCACTTTCTAAAGTTTCCCCCCTGTATCCACCAAGGGCTTAACCCTGATCCTGGTGCACGGCAATATGTACATTCTATTGGGTACACTACCACCCAGCCCCAAGTGGAAAATCTTTGATCACTGTTTACCTGATGCTGATACAGAGATATAGAAAAGTGAAAGGCACCAAGTACAAAATATCTCATACAGGGGGCTGGGGAGTGGCACACACCTGGCTGAGTGTACATGTCACAAAATATCTCACTTGCATGACTGCATTCACGCGAAATGTCTTGAGGAAGCAAATCCATAGAAGTAGAACACAGATACCTAGTTGGCAAGGGACTTGTGGGAGTTGGCAGAGGTGAAAGGAGGAGGGGCGACTGCTCATTGGATAAGAGGTTTCCTTTTGGAGACCTGCAGCACTGCTTCACCAATCATGAAGTTTCCCCTTGCAGGTGGGGACTGGAGCCTTGAACCTGGAACTTTGAGCATTGTGGCATGTACACTCCGCCAGTTGTGCTACTATATGGCCCCTTAACATCATTCAGTCTTTAAGAGAAAGAAAATGCCCCCAGTAACTATGACCACCCCATGCAGCCAGAGAGACGTCGGGGGTGGGGAGGCAGAGAACAGTCCAGAAAGAGAATAACAGGAGTCTATAACAATGATAGGGAAGCTTAGGCCGCTGTTCCTTCGTCTAGAACTCTGCCATGCATGGGGGCTGGGTGGTAGCACAGCGGGTTAAGCGCATGTGGCTCGAAGCACAAAGACCGGCATAAGGATCCCAGTTCGAGCCCTGGCTCCCCACCTGCGGGGGAGTCGCTTCACAGGTGGTGAAGCAGGTCTGCAGGTGTCTCTCTTTCATTCCTCCTCTCTGTCTTCCCTTCCTCTCTCCATTTCTCTCTGTCCTATCCAACAACAATAATAACTACAACAATAAAACAACAAGAGCAACAAAAGGGAAAATAAATATAATTTTTAAAAATGTTTTTAAAAGTACTCTGCCATGCAAAAGGCCCCTTCATTAATCACTTTGCTTTTGTGGAACCAGCACTTTCTTAAGCTGCCAGTCCTTGCGCTTCGCGCCAAGTGACTTAACCTGCTGTGCTACTGCCGGACTCCCAGAACCAGCACTTTCTAATGTATGTACAAAGAGCAGGACAGACTGAAACTCAAATCTAATTCATCCCATTTTAAGTTATGTGACTCTTGCTAAGTCATATCACCAAGCATGCCAGGAGGTCACACGCATGGATGGCAGCTAAGACTCCCACATACGCCATAGCCTTCCATCTGCATAAGTCCGGGAGACTATTGCTATTAGCTCCTCTTCTTTGCAAATGGGGAGCCTGAGAGGGTTAGTAAGTCATCCCAACTCACACAGGTGGTAAGAACACACTTAATATTCTTATGCTTTACTTTATCCACTTCTCAAAAGGGAGAAAAAAACTGTTTGCGAGATTGCCACAAGGATTAGAACTGACTTTTCTAAGGTATCCATTTTTATGAGATGGAAAGGAACCAAAACAGCACTCAACTCACACACATGCAGCACCAGAGATCCAAACTGGGGCCTATGCATGCAAGTCCTGTGCTCTAACCCTGAGCTTCCTCCCCAGCCTGACAGCTGAGATAGGCGCTATTATTAACACCTTGAATGGCACTAAGTAGAGACTCACTTCATGATAGTTAGAATAAGTCATTGGACTCATGAATCAGTGCCACGGAGAAGGAATTTTACCCATGAGGAAGTCACACAGCTAGGTAACAATAGGCTTGGAGCAAAGATCTAAGTCAACCAACTTCACTTCTAATCGGATCATGCTGTGTTCAAAAGGACGCATATCAAGGGGATCAGCATGTAACTAATCAGAACATCAGGAATGGATGTAACTTAAGCATAGGGGTAGGAGATAAGTGCCTATTTGGAGACTCCAAGCAAAAGGATTGATTTGAATTAGGAAATCAATTCAACTCTCATCTAGTCAGTCCCACAGCTTACTGAAAGTGTTAGCTTACTCACAAAGAGGAGTTCTGGAGAAGCAATGATCTCCAATGGTCTGGGTACCCTGGCAGCATGACAGACACTACTCATAGTAGTAATAAAAATAATAAGCATGATTTGTGTCCTTACTGCAATCAAGATTTATCCAAAGTCTCTCAGATACAAATAAAAATGGAGTAAGATATGGTTCCCATTTTACTAATGAGAAAAACCAAAGCCCAAGATCACATGGCTCAGAGATGTCCACACTGGGACTCAAACCAAGGCCACCTCAACTCTTGTCTAAAATGTTACATCCCATTAGAAAGACAGATGATCCTTTATTACCAGTCATTGCTGCTTTAGTCATGAATAGAAAGAAATGTGCCCAGTAATTATCAATATCTCAATATTTTCCAAGGGTAGAAAGAAAATAAGTAGTTGAAGACTAGCCCTAGGCAGAAACAGAACCGCAAATTCTGCTAGAGTGGTAGGCTCAAGCCATTCCAGCACATTATCAAGCCCAGAAGTGCTAATCAGAGTCAGGGCCTTCTGCCTAATGAAGAGACACTCTGGCACCCACTTACCTCCAAGACTTTCCAGACTGAAGAATATTTTTCCAGGTGGTCCTGGCTCCAGCAAGCACGAGAATATCTTCCATTCATACGCTATGGTGGTACGTACTCTTGGTACAACTAAAGCACTAAAGAAATAATTGGACACATGTGGAATTGGGCTTTTAAAAACTGTACAGGACTTTCTTAGTAACAAATACATAAAAGAAATTCCAAAGACTTGATTTACTAGTCTCATCTCCATCTATGTGTAGTGGAGAGAATTTTCAGGATTCCTCACCAAATTCACTGTTTAGTCAACACACCGCCAACAGCTTGTCTATAAACACTGCTATAAGAAAAGTTTTTGTGACCACATGTCACAGTAATAGGCTGGAATTAATTATTGGATTCAGTTAACTGAAAATTATAAAATATTTGGATGCCAACAGTTAACTGATGGGTATACTAACACCTTTCAGGAATTCCAGATGTAGTCTAATGTCACCCCCAACCAGCCTACAGACCTGCCAGGGTTATTATATCCTGCTCATGTGAGAATATTAAAAGTACCAGCATCAAAGCTTGCAGAATGAATACTATCAACATGGAAGAAAATCCCAGATCTCACCGTGGAGCACTTTTTAAAGAAACGCTATTATGACTAACGCTCTAAATGGTCCAGAAGAAGATATTTGCAAACACTATGTCATGGTTTAGTTTGGCTGAATTTTTTTTCCTGGGTGATAAAAATTACTTTTACATCTTGTATACAGTAACATCTCTGATTTGGTGGAATACAGATTAAGCAGCAAATACACTATAATGCAGTGAGTTCACAAAACGAAACAAACCAAACCCTAGTTGTTGAAAGAATATACACTTTCTTCAGGCTGGGAGTATGAATCAACTTGCCAACATCTTTGTCTAGCCAAGAAGCAACTACAGAAGCCAGAACTCCCACCTTCTGCACCCCAAAAAGAATTTGGTCCATACTACCAGGAGGGGGGGTGAATGGTAGGTGAAGATGACCAGAGGGCTCTGAACCCCACTGCTACCAGGACCCAAAGCTTTTGTCACCAGGAATCTTGTTGTTATGTCATGACTGAAAGGGAAGCAAAGCTGGAAAACACCAGAGAAAGTCAGGCACTTATCTGAGAAAGTCACCAGAGAAAGTCAAGCACGGTTTCTCTTATCTGAGAAAGAAGAGGAAAAGAGGAAAGACACACTGAAGTAGTAATAGGTATGGGGATGATTTAGTAAGTGAAGGTGGGACCATAGGGAAAAAATGGGCAAAAACAAAAAGATATGGATAATTATAGATACAAAGTCAACCCATATCTGTGACCTTGGGAGAACTACTATAGTTTCCAATGGAGGAGATGGGGACACAGAGCTCTGGAGGTAGGAATGGTGTGGAATTATACCCCTGTTCTATTATAATTTCGTAAATAAATATTAAGTCACTAACAAAAAATAAAAACATATAGTTTCTTCTAACTCTATAGGTATCATATTTTAACATGTCATTACCATTAATACATAACATTTTATTTTTAAAGACACATCAACAATATTTTATTTATTATTTATTGGATAGAGACAGAAAAATCAAAAGGGGAAGAGGAGAAAAGAGGGGGAGAGGGAGAGGGAGAGAGAGAGAGAGAGAGAGAGAGAGAGAGAGACCTGCAGCACTGCTTCATCACCCATGAAGCTTTCCCTCTGCAGGTGGGGACCAGGGGCTTGAACTCGTGTCTTTATGCAAGGTAATATGTGTGCTCAAATGGATGTGCCACAGGCTGGGAGTATGGATCGACCTGCCAATGCCCATGTTCAGTGGGGAAGCAATTAATGACCCTGGGTCCATACTCCCAGAGGGATAAAGAATAGGAGAGCTATCAGGGGAGGGGATGGGATATGGAGTTCTGGTGGTGGGAGCTGTGTGGAGTTGCACCCCTCTTATCCTATGGTTTTGCCAATGTTTCCTTTTTATAAATAAATTTAAATTTAAAAATATAAAAAAGTAAAATGGATGTGCCACCATTTAGCCCTTTAAATGGCACTTTTGAAAAAGGTACTATGAAATAACCCATGCGTTGTTGCTTTTCAAACTCTGCTTAAAATATATCATCTAGGGGGAAAAGGTGAAAAGCTGTCTCTTAGCATCTATGAAAACTACCATGTTCATCATGTTCATCATGTAAATGGGAGTCATAGAACTTTTGTGGTGGGTCAGTGGGTGCAGTGTAGAAATCTAAAAACTTATAAAACATAATTAAACTGCTAATAAAATTAATATATAGTCCAGTATATTTTTAGTACAAAGGAATGGTGAAAATGTTTAAAATTTTCAAAAATGTAAAATAATGCATATTAGAAAGTGTTAATGGGGGCCAAGCAATGGCACAGCAGGTGAAGGGCACATATTACCATGCCCAAGGATGCAGGTTCAAGCCCCTACTCCCCACCTGCAGAGGAACACTTCATGAGCAGTGAAGCAGGTCTGCAGGTGTCTATCTTTCTCTATCCCTCTCTATCTCTCCTTCCCTCTCAATTTCTCTCTGTTACGTCAAACAAACAAACAACAAGCAGTGGCACAGCTGGCTAAGTTCACATGTTCCCATGCTCTTCGACTACCAGGCTCTGGTTCAAGTCCCTGGTCCCCACCTGCAGGGAGAAAGCTTCACAAGCAGTGAAGGAGTGCTGCAGGTGTTTCTCTGTCTCTCCTTTTTTATCCACCTTCCCTCAATTTCTCTCTGTCCTATCAAATTAAATAAATGAAGCTAGAAAAAAATTAAAAAGAAAGTGTTAAGCATGTAAATTTGGTAAATAGGGAGGGACTTTCTTATTTCTTTTTCTTTTTTTTTTTTTGAGGGGAGGGGGGGGCTCCAGGGTTATTGCTGCACACGAATCCACAGCTCCTGAAGGGCCATTTTTTTTTTCCCTCTTGGGGCCCTTGTTTGTTGTATCATTGTCGTGGTTATTATTATTGTTGTGTTTGTTGTTGGATAGGACGGAGAGAAATTGAGAGAGATGGGGAAGACAGAGAGAAGAAGAGAAAGACAGACACCTGTAGACCTGCTTTTACCGCTCGTGAAGCGACTCCCTTGCAGGTGGGGAGCCAGAGGGCTCGAACCAAGATCCTTACAATGGTCCTTGCTCTTTGCGCCATGTGCGCTTAACCTGCTGTGCTACCGTCAAAACCCCCGTAAATAGGGATTTTCCAAGTCTTCAGTTGTAAAATAAGTAGTAGAAGTAGTTACTTCCTTAGACTGTTATTAAGACTTAAAGGACCAAACATGCTTTTTAAGGAGAGAACCATGGTTAGGAAACTATATAAATTTTAAATGTACTACCTTTTTTCCATTTTTTATTAGTAATTTAATATTGATTTACAAAACTAATAAGATAATAGAGGTGTAATTCTGCACTATTCCCACCAGAGTTCTGTGTCCAGTTTCCTCCATCGGAAACTGCAGTAGTGCTCACAAGATCACAGATATGGGCTGACTATTATTTCTATAACTATTTAGATTCATATTTACTTGCCCTATTTTTAGGGTCCTTCCTTCTCTTGCTGTCCAAGTCAAACCTGCACCTACTGCTACTTCCAAATGTCCTTCCATTTTCCTCTTCTTTCTCCAGGTCCTGATGGAACTGGAATCCAGAGCGCTTTGGTCATCTTCCCCTAGCATTCCTGCCCCTCTAGGATATGGACCAAATTCTTGATGGGGTACAGAATGTGGAAGGTCTGGCTTCTGTAAACCGCTTCTCCACTGGACCATAGGTGATGACAGGTCAAATCCATACCCCAGCTTGTTTCTATCTTTCCCTAGTGGGGCAGGGCTCTGGAGAGGTGAGGCTCCAGGACACATTGTTGAGGTCATCTGCCCAGGGAAGTCAGGATGGAATCATAGTAGTGTATGTAACTAGGTGGCTGAAAGATGGTAAGATATAAATCAGAACAAAATGGTTAATAAACAAGAACCAAAAAGTAGGAACAGATCATGTGAAATAGCCCAATTGTTTGTAAGTCCTTTTTCACTGATGTCAAAGGAGGTTTTGAAACTTTACATCAGGCTCAACCTGACGCTGTTGACTGGGCTACGGAAGAAGGGAAAACGCTAGAAGAACTGATGTCTATCAGTCCAGTCTGGACTACAGACCCCCTGACATTTACATGTCTACGTGACTACAACCATTGCCTTGTTTTTTCTTCAAAATTAGCTTAGACTTCCCAGCTCCTTCCTCAGTCTCTCTTTCCCAGTATAGCCCACATTGTTCCTGGGCCAAAAATCCCCTTCCTCACACTTCCTTTCCCATGTATAGGTAGACCCCCAGCTCCCTCCTATATCCACTCCCATCCCCTTTTCCTGAACGTTGTTAGATTGTGAACCAATTCCTCTCGCCCAAAGGGAAGGAGGGACAGGTTTTGTTCCCATGTCCAGTAATGTATAAAAGGCTCTGCAGACGGCCTTGGTGTGGCTTGCTGGCTTTACACCCTTGCACACAATACATACATATATATATATGTTAAAACTTTTGCTTTGCTCATGACTCTTGGTGTCTCAGTCCTTGTTTTAAGGCATAGACAGAGTGGCGTTTTGCACTGTTTCCCCACAGATCATATGAGTAAATGCACTATTTCTGATCATTTCCTTACAATTCTTTTACATCAGTAAGTATTTTTTGATAAGGATAAAAAAAGAAATCCTAAAGCATCATACCTTCATTTAAAATATTTTATTCCCATTTAAAATATTTTATTCCAATAAAAAATATATAAGTATTTATAATACAAATAAAAATATAAATACTTATAATGAAATATTTATAATATAAATAAACATATATAAACATAAAATATTTCATTCCTATTTTAAAATTTTTTATTTCCCATTTAAAAATATTTTATATTTTATTCATTCAAAATATTTTATTTTATTTTTTATTTAAAATAAATATTTTATTTATTTATTTATTGAATAGTTTATTAAAAAATAAATTGAAAATGTTATTCTTAGGCTCGCATAACAGTTTCCTTGCAGACTAAAAATCAAGTAATTTTCAAAGTATTTTGAAGGAAGTAGAGGTAAAAATGTAACCCCATTTTCTTTGACACTGTGCTACTAAAAAGGATTAATGGCTCAGGGCAATGAGGGAGAAGATGCAGCCAGAAGAGATTGTCCTTAGTTGGGATGGGAAGTGAAGGTTGGAGGATAGGAAGAATCAAGGGAGTGAAATTGCAGTTAGTTATAATCCACAGTTCTATTTCCATCTGTAAAGGAGAAGATTCTGTCAACACACACACACACACACACACACACACACACACACGCGCACACACAACACCAGTTGTTTGTTGTTTTTTTTTTAAGATCTTAGAAATGTTTAGTCAAATGGGTCCTTAAAGTCAGTCCTCTGGTGAGAAAGGAAAGGGCACCACACAGATCCTTGTTTGGATCAAGCCAAAATGTATAAGAAAACAATTTCAAAAATAAACTAGCAGGTAAAGTAATGATAATCTGTCTTAGTTTTAAAAAGAAAGAAAAAATCCATGCCCTGGCATTAAATGTGCTTTTTTTTTTTTTATTCTAATAATAATGTTTGAGATGACTTCATGTTTCCATACATTTATATGGCAGGAGCACTTTTTGCAAATAGTCCATGTTTACCTTTCAAACATTGCCTATTAGAAATGCCCCACAAGATACTGAATTATATACAGAAAACTCACAGCTTCTTAGGGAAGCAGCAAGGTCAGCTGAAGGGCACAGAACAGGATTCAGGAGGACCTGTACCTCCCTCTAGCCAAGACTGGACCCAACCAGATGACCCTAAGCCTGTCTCCCTGACCCCTCTTAATCTCAGGTTCTCCATTTGAATCTATAGATCGCTGAATCCTCTCCAACTTAAATATTCTCAAGTTTATCCTTTGGATTTTTACCTGACGGTAAGTATAAGGAATAGTATTTCCAATTCCTACCACTCCATTTTATTTCTTTAATGCTTCAAACCCTACTGTGACACCCAAACACACACTTCAAAGAATGAAACAGCAAAGACTTGGGATGTATAAGATTCCTATATAAGAGGTTTGTATGACATGTTGACTATAACTATGTGTTCCAATGCTAATTATCAAACAAAAAACTAGACGGCTTGTTTCCTTCTCTGAGTCTGCCTGGGCCTATGGGCCCTACATTACTTTTTGATCTGAGGGCAGTATGGCTTCCTCGCAAAGCCCTTCTCCTCAACCCTCTGCTGGCCAGAGGACAGTGACCTCCCTTAAGCTCCTCAACAGCACAACGCCCAAGAAAAGGTGCAATTTAATTCTTCGCCTGAAACACAGACCATTTGGAAGGACACTAGTCACTAGGGTATTGTTAGTGCCTTGAAATGGCCAAGAGGGATTGCTGACTCTGCGAATATCACTCCAAAGGCAGGAATTCTATTTGAATTACTAACATAACAGATGTTTGCTAGGGATCCAACATGCAGGTCTGCATATACAGTTTATGCTAATTTGGCAGCACTCCTCACCCAGTCAGCTCTGAGCCATTAGAGCACGCAGCTAGTAGGTCCTTCTGTCTAACTAATAATTGCCTATTATTGATATTAATTAACATTTTTTGCACTTTTCCTTAGTTTTGACCTAGTATCTGTTGGTAGTCTAATCACTGTGGCCTATTAAAAGTCAAAATGCAGGGGCCTAGAGTAGTCATGAGCCATTTATCAAAAAGCAAACAAGGCCAATTAAACAGGCAGCCAGACAGTTGTCTTGATTTGCCGCTGTTTCTTGATCACCATTATAAATTGCTAATAGGGCAGAAAGCGCTAAGCGGGGAGCATCTGTGGGGGGTTGGCTATTGCTCACTCCCCGCCTGGTGACAGGTGAGAGAGAGGCTGGTGATGGTCTTATTGATGTGAACTGCCCATCAGTTGGTAGTTATTGTTAAAGTTCATGATGCTACAGCTGATCCCGTCCTGCTGAGAGTCAATCAAATTAATTAGAGCTAGAAATTCTTCTTTATTATTTTAGTGCCTGGGTACAGAAAGAAGTCCTGTAATTTGGATCCAAAGGCAATGAAGAAAGAAAAAAATCTTCATGTAGTACAGTGTGGAAAAAAAATCAGATATTGCTTCTTCCATTATTTATAATAAGGGCTGCGGCTAAAGGTTTTTATAGGCACAGATCAAGAGATCATAATAGAAGCATATTGACAGATTTTTTTCTGCAATACTCCAAGGAACTGGCTGCAGCAGGAAAATATATCAAAACCTTATCATCAGAGCTGAGATCTTCTGTGAAAAATCAATAAAGAGTTATACATGGTTTGAGTTTAAACAGTTCTCTGTAGTCATTTAAACATAGTGCATCTGTACAGCTTTTTACCTCTGGAGACGAGGTAACCTAGCAACCATAGGGCTTAAACCGATTAACTACAAATGAAGTACTGTACGCCTATCAAAGCAATTGTTCATCGTTGCCTTTGTTGCAGAGACTAAGCTAATTGAACATGATACAGTATGAAGATAATTAACACCCATGAGTTTGTTAATCGCCTGTTAGCATTACAACAGTCTCTCGCTTTCTTTTTAACTGTCTCCTTTGTAGTCTCTTACTTCCCCTAAAATGGTGCAAGACCTGTTTAACTGGCAATGATATCTTGGAGTTTATTAACCCTTTTTAAATTGGGGGGTAGAGGGTGGGAGGAAGGAGTAGTGAGGAGAAAGCCCTATCTTAATGAAGCATACTGCACATGCTTGTTAAATGCAAGCTCTCGCTCTGTCTCCTTATTTCCCCAAGTCTAGGAATTCGTTTTACGGATATTGTACAAACTATGTTTATTTTTCATGCTAATGTATATCAAGCAATTTAGTCATTATAAATGCTCTCGAGGAAAAACGACTTCAGGGTTTCCCTTTATTACTCAGCTGGTCTGCTTTGGAGAGTGAGCGATAAATGCCTTTGGGGGTTGGAATATTAATTGAAGGCAGCATCTGGTCAGCAGCTGACCAGCTCTGGTGAGTAAGAAGCGTCACTGGTTCTGTTTGCCAGGCTCTTGGTTTCCCTTGGAGTCGTGGGTTAAACGAACCCCCATTTTATCTCTGCTGGATCACTTCACGGATGCCAGAAAATCAATTGGGCAGGAAAATCTGTTAATCTAAAGTGAATTCAATCTAAGGATTCATTTAAAATAAAAATTTCAATCATTACCTTTTTGGGAAAGCACTTTCCCCTCTATTCTGTATGCTTCTATCATGACAGTACCTCGAAAGAAACTATCACTAGAGTAATTCAAAGTCAATAGAACTGTCTAGCAGAGAACAATTTGCTTTTTGGAAGGAAAAGAAAAAAAAATAAATAAAAGGATGGCTGGTTAAGAGGAAATGGAAAACCCCAAACACTGTGAGGTCAGAAGCAATTAGCACACCCAGACCTAGGCTGCATGTCCAACACTCAAGACAGACTTTTCTCCCAGGGTGAAGGAACACCTTGTCTGTGTCACAACTGTTTAACATGGATTTTTCTGGATGATCCTCTGTGTTTGTTGTTACCGTGTCATGGTTAATATTTGCTGCTAAGCCAGTCCCGAGAGGGCCACTTCTAGTGTCCAATTACAAGTTCTATCATCAATCATAACTATTATTTATTCAACAAAATGAATTACTAATTAATAACTGATGAGCGTTATGGCCTTGAAATCTATAACGCTATTAATTATGGCTGGCATGTAAGGGGTCTGCGTGGCACATCTTTACCACAATTAGCCTGGAAAGCTTTCAGCGAATAAATGTCTGTTCAGCATTGTCTCTGGTGAGGACTCTACCAAGCCAAACCCAGTGTCCAACAATGGGTTTCTGAATACCTTGTCTTGTATAGGAAGCGTGACATGACAAAGAAGACTCCCCATAGAGGCCCTGAAGGTACAGAGTGTTGCCACGCTCCCACTGCAGTGCTGCAGGGGGCGGTGGCCACAGCATGGCAATTGGAATGTAGCTGTAGATTTATTACTTTTAGATTCAGTTGGTGCCCAGCTCATGTTCTGAGCTCTGGGTGCAGGCACGCTGCAGTTAAATCACTTTAGCAGGCAGCTGGCGGGCCAGAACCACTCACATTTATTCATAGCCAGGAGGGAATACAGGACGGTTCACCTTGAGGACCTTCTGATCAGAGACTTAAAGAGGAGAAGCTACGAAATGCCCTCTTGCCCACCACCAGGGAAGGGAAAAAAAGGAGTTTGGAATAATAAACACACAAAAGACATAATTATGTTATGAAACTCTTCAAAAACAGAACAAATCAGTTACCTCTGTATTCTGTGTAGCTCTCTAGTCTCCACATTTAAAGTCCTGCAGTTGCTGAATAAAAACAAGGGGGAAATAAAGCCATGCAAAGACTTTTTAAAGCATATAACCGATAGCTGGGGGAAGCTTTCTTTTCTCCTAGCTGCACATACATGCTATGTTCTAGAAGATGAAGAGCCAATTTTGTAGCTATCTGGGTGATTCTGTAATTTAGACAATCATCTCACAATTAGTGTTAGATGTATTTTAGAAAATGACTTATCTGCATAAATCAAATTAATTGTAGATTTGGGGACAGGAAATAAAAAGCATTCTCTCTGTGCTGAGCAAGCAAAATAATCTGCAAAGTTCAAATATTTGGGGGTTCAAATTCTGCGAATATCTCCTCACCATTCTGCCAAACCACAGAGCATGCAGCCCCCTTTCCCTCTTTATACGCAGGAACAAAGTTTGGGGGCAGGGGGAGCTGGGCGGTAGATCTGTGGATTAAGTGCACATAGCAGGAAGCTCAAAGATCCCGGCTTGAACCCCTGGCTCCTCACCTGCAGGAGGGTAGTTTCACAAGTGGTGAAGCAGGTCTGCAGGTGTCTATCTTTCTCTCCCCTTCTCTGTCTTTTCCTCCTCTCTCCATTTCTCTCTGTCCTGTCCAATAACAACAATAAAAATAATAATAAAAACAAATGGGAGGGAAAACAGGTGTACCCCGCCTGCATATGGCATGATTGTTGGTGTGCACTATTTCTAGCTTTATAAAAGCCAAAGTTGGAAAGGCTGGCAGAACAAAGGAAATGTTGACAAAACCGATCAGTTGGACAAAACATTGTCACACTTCTTTCTATAGATATGAACACATCAGTGTTCAAGGTTGCTAAGAGCTTGATGGTATTCAAGCTGGGAAAGCTGCAAGTGTCCACAATGAGTAGGCAGAAAGACCACCTGATAGCACTAGTAAGTGGAAACAGCAGAGGGAAAATTAGAAATAGAGATAGGTAGATAGAGGTAGAGATGGAAGGAGGACAGAAAAGGTTTAGGGAGTTATGAGGGAGTGAAAAAGGAAAACTGAGGGTGATCAGGAAAAAAGAGAGCTCTGAATCAGACTGAGCCACTTTCTACACTCCAAATTTGGGGGGGAAAATCACTGAATCTAGCTGAACCCATTTCCACTTTTGGAAAATTTTTGGAAATTTTGATATTTATACTATTTATCTTACAGATATGTGAGGAAGAGTCTATGAATGATGTGTCTGTGGTTTTAGTTTGCTGTTGTTTTTTTTTTTTAACTACAAAAAGCTATCTGGAATTAGAAGATTACTAAGTAATTTTCTTTGTTCTTAGCCTGTATCAACGTAGTCATCTCAAAGTAGTAAGGCAGGCTATAGAGACCATTGAAACCACCATGTCCACCAGGCTCTAAACTGAAGACCCAAAGCTGTGCAAACATTTCATTATCTTACATGAAAAAGCAGAAAATGATACCTAAGCCACAACAGCCATTTCTATACAGGTCATACCTCAGGTGGCTCCTATAGCAAACCCAAACTTTAATCTGAGCAATGGTTACATTAAGAAATGAACTTTGTCAGCGGAGAAGCAATTATAGAAGCCAGCCCTCCCACTTTCTGTACCCCATAAAGAATTTGGTCCATACTCCTTGAGCAATGAAGAATAGAGAAGCTGCCAAAGGAGGGGATGGGACAAGGAACTCTGGTGGTGGGAACTGTGTGGAATTTACCCCTGTTATCTTACAATCTTATGAATCATTATTAAATCACCAATAAAATAAAAGGAAAAAGAGAAATGAACTTTGACTAGCCTGTGCCCCAGGTAGGCCTGGGATAGAGCCAAGAAGCCTATTATGTGCCCCACTCTACCCCCTGGCAGAGCTGGCACCACGTTAAAAATTAGAACATGGGGGGTCGGGCGGTGGCGCAGTGGGTTAAGCGCATGTGGCGCAAAGCGCAGGGACCGGCGTAAGGATCCCGGTTCGAGCCCCCGGCTCCCCACCTGCAGGGGAGTCGCTTCACAGGCGGTGAAGCAGGTCTGCAGGTGTCTATCTTTCTCTCCCCTTCTCTGTCTTCCCCTCCTCTCTCCATTTCTCTCTGTCCTATCCAACAACGAATTGCGTCAACAAGGGCAATAGTAATAACCACAACGAAGCTACAACAAGGGCAACAAAAAGGGGGAAAAAAAAATGGCCTCCAGGAGCGGTGGATTCATGGTGCAGGCACCGAGCCCAGCAATAACCCTGGAGGAGGAAAAAAAAAGAAAAAAAAATTAGAACATGGTCTTAGTGCTAATCAAGGAAGAGGAGACTGTGCTACTGAAACTTTAGGGAAAGAGAAATTAGAAGACCTGAGCCAAATACATAGATATGCACATTCCTATTCCTCTAGTGCGAAAGCTATTCTGTATCCTTGTTCCCTCAAACACTTAAGACTAACCTTCAGTGCCTCCTCACCTTAGGAGGCTAATTCTCATTTCTCTCAAAAAAAAAAAAAGTGCAACAAACATAGGTTTTATGGTCATCAGACATGGTGTTGTTGTTGTTGTTGTTTTTAGAACATGGCCATTGGAGGTCTCAACCTTAAGGCAAACCATAGTATATAATAGATGCTCTGATACACTCAGAGCTCTCTGTGGAGTTTCTCCCAATGCCTTGTTGTTACCATGTGGTGCCAGGGTTCAAAGCCAATGCTTTGTACAAGGCAAGACAGGCAGGCTCTCTACCAGCAGAACTATCCCCAGACATTAATCAGATGAACAACATATCAGTTCCAGATTTGCTGTTTATCATGGCTAGGTATAGATAGTTTAGAACACACACACACACACACACACACACACACACACACACACACGAGACCAATGGCATTATTGATCTTCACAAAGAGAATCTCTTCTTCATTTAAGTTGCCTGGGGAAAATGACTTACTCTGATACAAAATCTTATCTGAAAATGAGAGCGGTCTCCCTTCCTCAGCTTCACCCCCTTCTCTTCTGACTTTTTAAGGTATGTTATATTTCATAGATAAACTAGATCTATTATGAAGTTATCTACGCTATAAACAGTGTCACCAGAAAACTGCAAAAGAGTTTGCCCAGAATATAAAGAAGTATAAAGATGTTGCCTCTCTCTTTCCTCAGTAGAAGTCATGGATAATGGCACTTAGAGGAAAGCATTCCAGAGCAGTGACCATTTTTCAGTTTTAACAGGCTTCATTTTCTTGTAAATATACATGGAGCCCAAGCCTGAGAAAATGAAATACTTTTCAGGGGATGATTCCTTCCAGCTAAAGTCTCCACTAGGACAAACAGCTGGATGCCTGAATCCAGGTGGAGTTATTAGGCAGTCAGCCCTGATAATACAAGTCAGCCCCATTCTCTGATCTAACGGCAGCCCCAAAGCCTGGCCCTGACTGGGCGGCCCGTGTGTAGGAATTAACTCTAACCCTCTGGCTTTCTCTGGTAAAGGGATCAATACTTTGGAGCAAGAGGACATTATGTTAAGTGAAATAAGCCAAAAAGAGATGCATAAATACCAAATGTATTAAAATGACAATGTAAAAATAAGTAGTTCGGTCATACCCCAGGCACCATTTGGGCCATACCTTTGACATGGGGAAGAGAACTAATTGATATGGGATGTCCTGTCCTGGACCAAATGCCTCATTTGCTTTACTTCATGTAATCTTTCCTATTATTCTATCAGGACTGCACTATCATTATCCTGAGTTTACAGCAGTGAGTCTCTAAGAGATTAAGTAACTTAGACATAACAGAGCAAGATGTAATGCTTTTTCAACAGTCTTTTAGTTTCAACTCTTTTCCCTAATAAATTCCTAATTGTCTACCTACTAATTGATAGTAGAGCGTCTCCTGAAGTCAGGCTTGAAGGCCCATAATTACCCCAATGTGTATGTCATCCAGCCATTGCCCACCTCCATCTGTAGAACCCCTCAGCCTGGATTCAGAGCCTCCTTTCAACCCCAATTCTACCTGCCATTAGAAGTAAGGACTTAGTATGTCTCTACTTTCTGTTTTTCATTCTGTAGTATGATGGGGGAGATTGATGACAACTGACATAAAGAGGACCTGAAATGTTGGACACACAGATGTGCTCTGTGTGGCAATAATATGACTTGCTCGTTTTTAGACAACAAGCAAGTGGGATCAGAGTTGAAGCAGCAGCTCTAGGTCCCTAAATAGAGCACAGAGAAAGGACATAGGACCCTTAGGCAGGCCACTGAAGGAACATATCCAGCATGCTAACAAGAAAGAAATAATACTAGTAAAGTGCTAATTAAAGAAGAAAAAAAAAAACATTGGTCTTTACTTGCAGGGGCTACTGAAATTCCCCAGCATCAAACACAACTGTCTCTGGGTAAATGGATTGACGGTGGGAAAGCCTGAGGGTAAAACAAATGGTGCTTTGCAGCTACAAAATTTGATGGAAAAAGAGTAGGATTAAGCCATCTGAGGTCTGAAGTTTCTTTGCTTTAGGGGTTTATTTTTCAATAAATTTAAAAATGTGAGTTTAAATACTTTGTAACACTTGTTACAGCAGTTATGAGAGGCATATTCAAATCTTTGAAGTCAGTTTTCTACCAAACCTCAATTATTTCTTGATATTTCTTGATATTTAATTCATTTTTGTCATTTCCAGGGCTTCATAACTCCTGATTTACTATTTCAGATAGCGGGGAGAGGGAAAGAGCCAGAGGGAAAAAATGATAGAAGATAGATAGACAGACAGACAGACAGACAGATAGATAGATAATCTAGTCAACCTATATCTATGGCCGTAGGAGAACTATGGCAGTTTCCACTGGAGGAAGGTGGGGTCTCAGAACTCTGGTGGTGGCTATGGTGTGAAATTACACCCTTATTATCTTATAGTTTTGTAAATCATTCATAAAAAATGAAATAAAATAAAATAAAAGACAGAGTCCACAGCACTACTGAGCTTCCTCCAGTGTAGTGGAGACCAGGCTCAAACTATGCAGGTGTAATTAAGTCAATGATTTAAATAGGGGGGGAATTAGCCCAGGTTTCCAAGAGGGCCAAGTGTGTGAGAGAGGAAAATAAGGAAATCAAAGTCAGAAATGTCAAGATGGAAGCAAAGATTCATTCAGAGACAACTGCTGTCTTTGAAAACAAGGAAAGATGCCATTATTCAGAGAATGCAGGGGACCTCTAAAACTAGAAATGTATTCTTTCTTAGAGCTTCCAGAAGAAAAAGAACACTGCTTACACCAGTGAAACCTATTTCAGATGTCTGATTTCCTTTTTTTAAGCCACAATGTGAATGATGGTACATTGCAGCAATAATGGGGTACTAATACACTCATGTTATCTGCCTTCCCAACTCTCCTCAGATAGACACTTTCCAGGTTTATGATCTGTTCTTCAAAGAAATCTTCCTTTCTAGTTCCTGCTGCACCACTGAGAAGTGGTAAGGTTCAGACTGCTAGAAGAGCATCTGTCATGCTGTATTATAATTGACTGTTGGTGTTTGTGTCCCACATCTGACAACTAGCTTCTATATGGCCAGCACCGTTGTGGTATTTTTGTGTCCCGTGCTCTCATCATAGTCCAATGCTGCAGAAACCCTCAAGAAATATTTTTAAGCTACTGTGAACATAGGAATACACAGATATCTTTGGATGGGTGTGTTTGTTTCCTTAGGCTATAACCCTAGGAGAAGAACTACCAGTCCATTTCTAGTTTAGTGAGAGTTCTCCAGACTGCTCTCCACGGAGATTGGACCAATTTACATTCCTACAAGCCATGCAGGAGGGTTCCTGTACCCCCACAGTCTCTCCGACATTTGTTGCTACAATCCTTTCTGATATATGACATTCTCACAGGAATAAGAATGGCCTGATCTCATCTGAAGCCTATCATGGAGAGATGGGGAGCTATATCTATGTGTCAACAACTGTACTGTAAACCATTAGCCTCCCAATAAAAAAAGAAATATTTTTGAATTGATAACTTTTACATCCAAAGTGTAGAGCAACTTATTTTCGGCAAACAACCTATACCCATCTTCACCTGAGATAATGAACATCTGTTGAATGAATGAATAGAAGGAAAAAAATAAAGATCCTTTATCCATCTATCAGATCAGAGAACAGTGACACTGTGCTGACCAGTCACTGGCCATTTACTACATTTCTTTCTTCCAGGACTACAGCTGGGGCTTGGTGCTGGCACGACAAATCCAGTGCTCCTGTAGGCTATTTTTTCCATTTTATTGAATACGACAGAAAGAAATTGAGAGAGAAGAAGACAGGAGAGAGAGAGAGACAGAGTCAGTCCTGCAGCCCTGATTCACCACTTATGAAGCCTCCCCCCTACAGGTAGGGAGTGGGGGTTCAAACCCAGAATCTTGTATAGGACCTTGCACTTAGTGCTATGTGTGCTTAACTGTGTGCACCACTGCCCAGCCCCCATTCACTATATTTCTTTAACAACACAATACCAGCCTTGTTTCAGGCACTCCTCTCTAACTTATCTCCACAACTATTTCTGAACGTAACACATATTTGCTTAATGTTCATTTTGCCCAAGTCACTGTGTTTTAAGTTATTCTTTGCCAAGCAACAGTGGTTGAAAAGACAATCTGTGACATATATGGAACTTGAAATTTATATCTGTATTAATTTTTTTAAAAATTGTCAAAGCAATGCAGCTACTTTCTCAAGGAAAAGGGAAAACAATGCCTCATTGAGAAAGATGAAATTCTGAAGAGAACAGAAGCGAGTTTCTACTAGACTCTTTGAGATAATGTCAAGTACAAGAACAAAAGAACATAAACTAAGGCTTAGAAAGGGTCGGTCAGACACTCAAGGAATTTAAGCAAAATTCCTTTAGATATAGAAGTTTGTAGAGTTAAAAGCAGAGAGCTGAAATAGAGTAAAGGTTGTTGTAAATATAGTTAAAGCTATTAGACCAAAATTGTTCCCTGAGTTATACTCAAATCATAGATCATGGTTTTTATTCCCTCAAAACAGAGCAACTTGAGTTGAGTAATGGGCTCTCTTTTGGTGCTGTCAGTTTTATCTTCTTCTTTTTATTTTTTTTAACTTCCTTTAAATCAGTCCTTAAATTTAGCCACTTGACAGGGCCTTAAGGTATATAATGTAGGTATTTCTAGTCCTCAAGGTTACCATGTAGAGTAATATAGAAAACTAAAATGGGGAGATCAGTTTGCTATAGAACAGGCAGTGAGGTTCTAATTCAGAGTGGAATTTGGGGCTATTACATCGCAAAGGGACTTTGGGGTTGTGATTCCTTTCCAACTCAGAGAATTGGGGGTCAGGATGAAATGCCCAGTGAGTCTGCCAACAGTTGCTACTATATGCTTACTGCATGCAAAAAACAAAAACATTGTTACAAGAGATGATGGTTGTTGTTTGTTTATTGACTTGATAATTAATGTTATTGAATAAGTTTTTTTGTCAGCATGTGTGATGCATTCCATGGAGGAAGAATTGTCACTAGAATGGCAATTTGAGCTACAGGCAGTAGGACTGAAGGGAATTAGAGAGGCACAGAGAAGGACAGGGGGCAGGAGCTGGGCAGTTTCACACCCAGTCTCACATGTTACCAAACTCAAGCACCCAGGTTCAAGACCCTGCTCCCTACCTGCAGGGAGGAAGCTTCATGAGTGGTAAAGCAGGTCTGTAGGTATCTGTCTTTCTCCCTTTCTATCTCCCTCTCCATTCTTAATTTCTCTCTGTACTATAAGAAGAAAAGAAAAAAGTAACAACATAATGGACCCCTTTGTGGGCCCCTACAGGACTTTACCCACAATGTGGATCAACAATGGAAGGGACTGCCCCCTTCTCTGAAGGGAGGTTGGTCCAAAATCCTCTACCACTCTAGGAAGATGGGTCTGGCAATGGGTGCAGCCTAGAATGTTCCTAGCTATGACCACAGAATGCAACCTCTGACCTACAGGTATGCAGAGGTTATACAGGCTCCTATTTCCAACTTTGACACCATCTCCCAAGATAATGCCTTTGGTCCACCTGCACGTTAGCTGTCGGGCTCAGGCAAAAATTAGTAAAATCATGGGTCCCTTGGAACATATCTAAAATAGACCCGCTAACTTTTTCTGATATGTAGACCCCAAATCTCCTCTGTTATATTCTTGCCTTTAGGTTCCTGGCTATTAAACAATTTGTTCTGCTTTATATCTTAATGCTATTTCAGACACCAAGTTGTAGATGCTACCACGATGCCAACCTGAGTTCCCTGAACAGACAACCTCACCAGTGTGTCCTGGAGCCCCACCCCTCCAGAGCCCTGGCACACTAGGGAAAAATAGAAATAGGCTGGGAGTATGGATCGACCTGCCAATGCCCTTGTCCAGCACAGAAGCAATTGCAGAAGCCAAACCTTCCACCTTCTGCACCCCATAATGATCCTGGGTCCATGGTCCCAGAGAGATAAAGAATAGGAAAGCTTCCAATGGAGGGGACAGAATACAGAATTCTGGTGGTGGGAATTGTGTGGAATTGCACCCCTCTTATCCTGTGGTCATGCTGATATTTTTATTTTATAAATATTCTTTCTTAAATGGAAAAAATGGCCATGGGGAGCAATGGGTTCGTAGTGTTAACACCAAGCCCCAAGTGATAACCCTAAGTGGGATGTACAATGGTGTAGGGACATGACTAGTCCTCAGCAGAGATCCTGGGTCAGAGCTCTTGGTACAGAACAGACTAAGACTGGAAGCTGCTGCTGAAGACAGTCATCACCAGACCAGACCAGGTCTCAAAAACCACTCCTTCAAAGGGCAGCCCAGATCCAGCAATCACTTAGTGCAACTGAATGTCTTAGAAAGACAGATATTAAAGTAGAGTGAGTTAAGAGAAATAAAGTCAGAACAAGGATGAAGTAATCAATTACTTTATGAAATGAAGAGACAGGCACTAGAGTTTTTTTTTTTTAATGAACATTAAAAACAAAAAATGAGTGTCTAGGGAAGTGGCTCAGCTGGCAGAGTAATTAATGCATGAAGCCCAAGTTACAACTCCCACAAATGATGGAGCAGTGCTTGGCTCCCTCACTCTCTCTTACCTTTTCCCCACTCTTTCTCTCTCTCCTTACATGACATAAAACATAGCATATTTTAAAATTAAATAATACACTGTTCTATCAGATAAGCCTCGTAATGTTTAAATATCTAATGGCTCTGTGTTTTAATGCAAATATTCTTATAATTATTGGAGGGGCCATAAACTAGACAAACTTCCTGAAAATAACCTAGGTATTTCTTTTTCACTTTGCAAGTATTGTATAAGCTCCTACAAATTAGCAAGACATGAGCCTTTAGAATCATCTTGGCTTTTTTTATTTTTATTTATTTGTTTTCCCTTTTGTTGCCCTTGTTGTCTTTTTATTATTGTTGTAGTTATTATGTTGTTGTTATTGATGCTGTCGTTGTTGGATAGGGCAGAGAGAAATGGAGAGAGGAGGGGAAGACAGAGATGGGAAGAGAAAGACAGACACCTGCAGACCTGCTTCACCGCCTGTGAAGCGACTCCCCTGCAAGTGGGGAGCCAGGGGATCTGCCAGTCTTTGTGCTTTGCGTCATGTGTGCTTAACCCTCTGCGCTACCACCCGACTCCCATCATTTTAGCTTTTGTTCATCTTCATTTACCAATTTTTCTCCAGCTTCTCAGAGCAATTTATCACTGATGATCCACTCAAACCCAGCCTCTGTAGACAACAGTCTACAATGCCCACACACCTATATCTTAACCTCATTTTCCTTTCAAAACAAACTTGTCTAGTGGTCTAATGTCCCATTCCACTAGAGACCTGCACTCAGTTAGCTCACCCCAATAAATTTCAGGGAGTGACAGCAAAGTTAAAAAAAAAAAGAAGAATGAACTCAGGTATGTATCCTAAGGAAGAAAACCAAATCCTTTTTTTCTTATGATCTGATCCCTAAATACAAGTCAAATAGTTCATCAGATATTCAGTTGAAAATAATTGTCTACCCTGACTTACCACAAAGTACCTTGCCACAAGCATTTTTTTAATATTTAGTTATTATTTATTCCCTTTTGTTGCCCTTGTAGTTATGATTGATGTCGTCGTTGTTGGATAGGACAGAGAGAAATGGAGAGAGGAGGGGAAGACAGAGAGGGGGAGAGAAAGATAGACACCTGCAGACCGGCTGCACCGCTTGTGAAGCGACTCCCCTGCAGGTGGTGAGCTGGGGGTTCGAACTGGGATCCTCACGCCGGTCCTTGCGCTTTGCACCACCTGCACATAACCACTGCGCTGCCGCCCGACTCCCCTGCCACAAGCATTTTTTCCACAAAACTAACTAGTCATAAGTCAATTTTGTCATAAAAAGGTAAAATCACAGAAAGCAAAAGCTGGTCATTGAGGATTTAGGATCTAATGGCAGATATAAGTTCTTTATAATATAAAAAAAGAATCTTCTAGACATCTCATCAGATTTCTCCAGAAGTAAAATGAACAAGTAAGGAATCTGGTGATTTCTTCTCATTATCTGTATTATATGCAACTGGTCACACACATTTGGACTATTTATAAATGTTTCAACACATACCTACTCCATATATATTTTTTCTTTCTTTTATTTGCTAGAACAGAGAGAAATAGAGAAAGGACGAGGAGATAAAGTGGGAAAGAGAGACACTTGTAGCACTGCTGCTCTGCATATGAAGCTCCCCCCCCATGAGTCTTGAACCAGGGTCCTTGCATGTGGCAACATGCCTACTCAACAGGGTTACCACCACCCAGCGCTCCTTCATATATTTTTGTAAAATATTAAGATTCTTCTACATTATGTGTTCCACTATCAAATAACAAAATATTTTCACCATTTTCAAAAAGCGTATACTTATAAAGAAGCTGAGCCCCCCACCCCAAATAAAAACACATTGAATTGGACAGTTAGTAAAATGAATGTTTGAACTCAAACCTCACTGAAGACTGAGGCCAGTTGCAATAGGACAATGTCCTTAAGAGACTTGCTATAGATATTTGAAACCACTTATGAGATTCTTACTTGAGCAGAAAGTATGCAAGTTCTGTGTGTCATCCTTGTAATACTGATTGACCAATCACTGTCCTCATTCCTGTATAACTTAGCGATTTGAAAAGCACTTTAGATATATTATCTCAATTGGCAATTAAAACTTCAGTGGCCACAGGGCAAATATTATCACCCCTAGGTTTATATATAAATTTAAGGCCAGGGATATGAAGAGCTGACTAAATTCTTAGGGAAAAGGCAGAGGACAATTTCACAGGCAGGAATGATGGAAAGTGAAGTCTGTCCACCCTTACAAGCAGACCACATAAACAAAGCTTCATATTTTCATCAATGCCACCAAGCAGCCACACTATAGAAGCACAAGGGCTGGGGCTGGGAGGTGGCATACCTGATTGAACGCACATGTTACAATGCGCAAGGACCCAGGTTCAAGTCCCCGGTCCCCACCTGTAGGGGGAAAGCTTCACGAGTGGTGAAGTAGTGCTGCAGGTGTCTCTTCCTCTCTATCCAACCCTCCCCTCTCGATTTCTGGCTGTCTCTATCTAATAAATAAATAAAGATAATTTAAAAAAATTTTAAAAAGAAAAAGAAGCACAAGGGATGAATCTACCTACACTCCCAAAAAAACAGCCATTAAAGGTCCATGTTAAAGGAGCTTGCATCTTTCTCCTTGGGAAACTATTTCTAGTTCAGGCTGCACAGATTAGAACATTCCAAACTCATACCAAGACTTGAGTGAAAAACCAAAATATTTCTTTTCCATTTCCATCATATTTTTCTCCTTTCAAACACCGTTCACTTAATTAAAGATATGCCTGTTCCTATCTCTTCTCTATTGCTTTCCAAAGTTCAAAATTACTTCAGGCAAAAATTTATGTGCTTGGTCTCCAAACTGCAACATGCTTGCATCCCTACCCAATTTTAAACGACTCCAGGATAGCTGTGTTGTAAAGGCTTTATTCGTGGTTAAGGAGGATGAGATGGCACTTGGCTAGAGATCCAAGAGCTTACAAATTCCATTTTCTCCACAGGGACTATAAGACAGAAAACACACAAGGAGAAATAGCAAGAATGAAACAAAATACCACTTTCTTATTAGCCAGATGTGAATATCTTAGATGAATCCTATTTCCCGTACACTGGTATGGACCATAGGGAAATCCCACCGACCATTATTCTATATTTATGTTCCAGGATTAATAGCAACAACCTTGGATTCCATCTCTGGAAATGTTCCCTCTGTCGGCTTGCCAACACATACCAAATAATATCTCAGAGGCCACAGAAACAAATTATCCAGCATATAAAGGGATCAAAATGGGGTTAATGCAGAACTGCCATTCCATCCAGGTACAGCTACACAACACATGACTACAAAGCTAAGAACAAAGTCTGCAAAACACAGAGATAACATTTAACACCAGACAAATGCATTACAGAAAACTGTGGAGTCAGGAACTACCTCATCCAGTAAAGAGTACCCTTTGCTGTCATGAGGATCCACGTTTGAGGACCTAGTACTCTACAGGAGCACTGTGCATGGCACCAACAAAGACAGCATGAATGGTGAAGCGGCTCTGTGGTATCTCTCCTTTTCTCTATCTCTTTCTCTCAGACTAAAGGATTGAAAAAAAAAAAAAAAGAATCTGCCAGGATCGGTGGAATCAGTCATGAAGCCACAGCATCAAAAAGAAAAAAGGGGGGGTACATTTTTCCTAAAGAAAGGGAATGCCCGAGGACTAAACACAAAGTCAGGTGTGTGCGTGAGACCCACAACACTCCAGCACCTCGGAGCCGGGTATGGCAGTCCAAGATTTAAACAGATGGAAAGAGCAGATTCTGTCCTTGAAGGGACAGATACATGTAATCAAAAGGAATGTGGTGCCTGCTTTTTAAATTTCTCTTCTCAGTCACTTCTTAGCTATCTAGTTCCTAAATGTTCCACAAACTTAATACTACAATATTTCAATAAGCAGGAAGATGTAGTCAGCCCTGAAAAACCAAGATCTAATCATTGACATGTGTACGACTGAGGTTGTAGTTCTGGGTTTGAACGCTCTTTTCTGGCTGCTTGTCTATAGAGTTTGAGGTTTTATCAACCCCAATCTTGCTAGTTGCATACACTGAAAACTAAAATGCATCCAAAAGTTCTAAAGAATCATGTTAGACCAAGAGTGATGATTATATTAAATTCTGAAAGCTTGTAAACTGGAATCTAAGATAATTCAATTATTCATTTTTTAAACTACAAAATAAAACTTTCCCTGTTGTCTTTACATTCCATATGCAGTCACGGTATTAGAAAGCAAAAGCAGAAAACTGAGTATATTTTTTTCTTTTCCCTTATGGGGAGGGGGTGGTAATTAAAGAATCACAGCACAGCTGTTGGCACACGGGTCCAATTTCTCATCTCCCTGTGATAGGTGTTATCAAAACACTCTCAACCCCAACTTGAGTCCTTCTCCATCATCATGGAGCCCCCAACTCCTCCCCTTCCCCTTACTTTGAGTGGGATTCATCCTGAGTGACTTTTAATGGACTATTAGACTTAAAGAAGGTACTCTGAGGTTACAGGACCCTAGCTGTCACGTGTGTTTTTGTTTAGCCAGAACAGGGTTTTTACTTTTTTTTTTTTGCCTCCAGGGTTATTATTGCTGAGGCTTGAAAAATTGAGAGAGGAAGGGAAGACAGAGAGAGGGAGAGATAGACACCTGTAGACCTGCTTCACCACTTGAGAAGGGAGCACACACACCCCCACAGGGGGGGAGCCTAGGGCTCAAACCGGGATCCTTACTCTGGTCCTTGCGCTTTGCGCCACCTGCGCTTAACCCACTGCACTACTGCCTGACCCCTTCCTTTTTTTAATTTGTTGACCAGAATCAGGATATTTCTTAGAAGAAATGAGACTTATTGGTTTATCTCCTAAAACTAGAAGTTGTGGGTAACTAGAGAAATTGAGTCACTTGGTAGTGACTTGCATGCCTGAAGCTCTGTGTGGTATTCCCACATATAAAGGGGAACTCCATTGCCCTATTACTTGTTCCATGCCGTCTAGTTCTTGAACAAAGTTGGTTTCTGACCCTGTTCTTATTAACCATTTTATCCTGTTTTATATCTTGCTGCTTTTCAGGCACCAAGTTGCAGAGGCTATCATGGTACCATCCTGACTTGTCTAGGCAGACAACCTCACCAATGTGTCCTGGAACCTCACCTCTCCAGAGCCCTTCCCCACTAGGGAAAGATAGAAAGCTAGGGGTATGCATTGACCTGCTAATGCCCATGTCCAGCAGAGAAGCAATTACAGAAGCCAGACATTCCACCTTGGACACCCCATATTTAATTTTGGTCCATAATCCCTGTAGGGGGGAAATGATAGGGGAAGATGACCAGAGGGCTCTGATCTCCAATTTCATTAGGATGCATAGAGAGAAGAAGGAAAAAGGAAGGACATTCAGAAGTAGTAACAGGTGTGAATTAGAAAGAGAAGACAAGAATCTAGAAAAAAGGGCAAAAATATATAAATATAGACTGATAGTTATAGAAATAATAGTCATCCCATATCTGTGACCTTGGGAGAACCACTGCAGTTTCCAATGGAGGGAATGGGGACACAGAACTCTGGTGGTGGTAACAGTGGAGAATTGTACTCCTGTTATCTTATAATTTTGTAAATCAATATTAAATCACTAATAAAAATTTTTAAAGGCAAATACAGATACCTGTCATGGGGAGATGAGGATTGGTACCCCAAATGTCACAACTTTATGGAAAGCTTTTAACCCCTCTACAATAAAATGCAAAAAAGGGGGGGGGGCAAAATAAAAAAAAGAGAGAAAGAAAAGCACTGCTTTTGGTATATATTCTCTGCCATACTGATGTACTTGTTTATCTTCTCTCTAAAAATGTTCTGAGACTGTTTCAAAAGACAACCACGGCCAAAAACTTCAGCTGTTTTAGTAAGCTGTTCAAAGAGTAACCTCTCATCAGGGTTCACACTTGAAGATGGTGTTATTTTCGGGATAACTGTTAAGGGACAATGTTAGCAAATTGTTTCTGCCAATAGGTAGAACCCATAGTCGTGAAAGTCAGCCATCCTCCAAATAACACATTCCATGGCAAACACTCAACGTTTTGGCTGAGGAAGAGACACACAGATGTTCTAACAGTCTCAATACCCATGCAGCTGAAGTTTCCTTACAAGCAACTTCAACAAGTCCAGAAGAGATTTGTTTAACCCATTAACATACCGTTTCATCAAAGTCAGAAAAGGCACCCATATGATTGGGGGCAGGTCAGAGGGCTAAAGGCAACATTAAAGCCCCCTTAGCCTGCTGAGTAAAGCAAGCACTGCTAATGATGACCTGTCACCCCAGGAGAATACTCTGGGGACTTTGTAAAACTTTTGATATGAACAAATGTTAAGTAAATGCTAATGCTTGCCCAAAACTCCAAAAATATTTCTAAGGGAATAGTTCATACACCCAGAGGACCAAAAAGTATGTACTAGTAACAGCTCCTCAAATTTGGGGAAGGCATAAGATGAAAACAAAATGTATATTCATGTGTAATAACCGAGTAAAAGACACCGTAGGAGAGAATATTGATAAACAATTCTTTTCCTCAAAAAAGTGGTATGTATATTTTAGCTTCATAAAAATACACTTGAAAGAGAGGGAAAAACTTTTTCCCACATTTTAGCTTTATTAGAACAAGAGATTTTGTGTCTCCCATCAAAGCATACCGAGGCCTTTTTTCATGTCTGAGAAACTATTGATTCCTCCATTAAATTGTGCTATATGGAAAAATCTTGACAAGAGCAATATCATTTATTAGACTAACAAATATGTTAGTTGAACCAGCTTTGGAGACTTCTAAAATCCATTATACAAGAGCAGCTCTTTTTCACAGACCAGGATGTATTACAGAGACCAATTCTCAGGACACAGTATGACTAATTTACTTGCACCTTCCAGGAGACCATTATTTCTTAGGAAGAGTAGAAAAATTATAACCTTCAACTTCAGGGGAAATCACCAATAGCTGATGCATCTATACTGAACTGAATATTTCAACAAGCTAGTCCTACATTGCCTAAGATTTTCTTCCTCAGCATTTTCTGACACTAAAATATTAACAAGGGGTACGGGGTGGATAACCAATAGGAGGAACTACAAAGAATACAACTGACCAGATAATCTGAGCTACTGTTTTGAGGAAAGCAAGCAAGTAGTATATATAAGATCTCCAACCGCTCCCCAACACTGCCGACTCACCATTTCTATATTTTTGTTTCTGTGGACAAGGGGACCACTGGGTCCTCAAGTACATCATCCTTTTAGCCATTTGCATTATCGTCCATGGCAAGCAAGGTATGCCACTGAGAGAATCAAAACTACAAACACAGCCTCAGAGTTCACCACTCTCTTTGCAGGAACTGGGGCTACCTCACAGACAGAGCTAATCGATGGCAGAGTCAGGCAATCTGGCTCACAGACCCTTAATGTTTCCCACTTTGCCAAAGAAGCCGGGGGCAAGATTATTCTTTAATATGCAGGTTAACATGAGATAGCTTGCATGAGCTGTGTGCTTGCCTTGTCATGGGCCTGACCCAGGTTCAAGTCCAGCCCCCACAACCCTCAAAGAAACTTTGGTGCTACGGTGTCTCTATGTCGTTCTGCCTCTGTCTATTTGAAAGAGATAGCCTTAAGTAGTAATAACCAATAAGTAAAAAAAAAAAAAAAAGTGGTCCGGGAGGTGGCGTGGTGGATAGGGCACTGGATTCTCAAGCATGAGGCCCTGAGTCCAGTCCCTGGCAGCACATGTACCAGAGTGTTATCTGGTTCTTTCTCTCTCTCTCCTATCATTTCTCATGAATTAATAAATAAAAGAATTTTTTAAAAAATCAGTAACTAGAGAGAGAACTCACCATGCTGTGTCTCAGGCTGGAGTCCCGGTCTCCTGGAGGGAAGAGAGGGAAGCTTGGAGCATCAGTGCTCTTGTGTTTCTGTGTGTGTGTCTCTTTCTCTAGCTCTCTCTGTGTGTCTTTGTCTCTGTCTCTCCCTCCCTCTCTCTCTTCTGTTCTCTAGATTCCACATGTGGATGAAACCATCCAATAGTTGTCTTTCTTCTCTTTACTTACTTTGCTTAGCATGATCACCTTCAGTTCTCCATTTTCTCCCAAAGGATACAATACCATCTTTTTTATTGCACAGTAGTACTCCATGGAATATATATTCCACAACTTCTTTAGTCAGTTATCTGTCAATGGGCACTTAGACTGCTTCCATTCTTTGACTGTTATGAATGTAGAGATGCATATGTCCTTTTAAATACCTGTATATATGTCTTTGGATAAATGTTTCAGAGTGGTATTGCTGGATTAAAAAGTAATTCCATTTTTATTTGTTTAAGGACTCTCTATACAGTGTTCGAAAGCCATATCTTAACCACTCTGCCAATCACTGTCACCAACAAATATATCCAATACTATGATCAGCAGAAGATTAACCTCTGAGACAAATTCAATGTATTCTTTTAACACTCTTTAAGATGCTAGCGCTGCACCTACTCTAGCCCCAGAAGTTCTTTTTAATTTTTATTGATCTATTTATTTATTATTGGACAAAGATGGAGAGAAATTGAGAGGGGAGGAGGAGATAGAGAGGAAGAGAAACAGAGAGACACCTGTCGCCCTGCTTCATCACTTGTGAAGCTATGCCCCGGCGGGTGGGGACCAGGGGTTTGAACCTGGGTCTTTGTGCACTGTAGAGTGAGTGCTGCACTAGAGGCACCACCACTTGACCCCAGAAAGTAGTTTTAACAGAGGCAAAGTAACTCCTAGAACAAAGTGCAATCATACTATTTCTTCCCAGAAATGAAGTCTCCTGTTCTTGTGGTCCAACATTCTTTCTAGGTGTTGGTCTATTTGTTTCGTGTGGTCCACAGAAGGAGTCTTTCCTTTAGATACTATCCATATTTCTCAGCTTCTAAGACTGTTGGAGCAACTTTCTGTCCCCCGCCTTGGTCCATATCTGGTCAGGTACGTCACAAGCCGTGCTCACATTATGCCTCTTTGTAGTCTTAGGTCCCTGCAGTCTTGAAGGCCAGACATATTTCACCTAACACACCTCCACCAATCACTCTTCACTTCAGCCAATGTTGGTTACTTGTGTCCCTGCCTGTCCTCAGAACTAAGTAAGAATGTGAACCAACAGATAGTTACATTTTTCTTTAGGCTTGTAATGGAAGTGCAGGCTGGCTAGGTATTCAGTGAATCTTGGGAATCTAACTTTTTAATTTAAAAGTTGTTTCGAAAGTGCAATTGAACAGAAATTCTAAGTAAATGCCTGCCAATTCCAACTACCATGGCTAGGAAGCCAGCAACAGGGGATATTGTATGCAGAGAAAGCAAGACATTGACTACAGTCTTGAGGGAAAAGACACCTTAAAACTGCAGACAGAGTGAAACCACAGTGGACTGTAGCCTGTCTCAGCAGACTCAGAGACTCGGAAAAGAAAGGAAGGCATGATGCTCAGAGACAGTTGATGGCTGTACCCCTCTTACCCTACAGTCTTGCCAGTCACTATTAAATCAACAATAATAATTTTAAAAAAGAAAGAGTTGATGGGATGTCCAAGTCATTATGGTGGAGCACGGTGACAGTTTGGTAGAAGGTGTAATGTATTGACACCTATCTTGGGGAATATGGAAATGTACCCTCATGCTGGTAACAATCCTACAGATTAGTGTTTCCTCAGAAGAGTGACACTGAAGTTGAAAAGATAAATAAGGCATAAAAGGGATTTTCAAAACATTTTAAAATCTTTTTATTTGTTCATTATTGAATAGAGATAGAAATAAATTGAGAAGGGAGAGGGAGATAGAGAGACACCTGCAGCCCCGCTTCAACATTCATTAAGCTTTTTCCATGCAGGTGGAGACCAAGGGCTTGAACCCAGGTCCTTGGGCACTATAATGTGAACATTTAACCAGCTGCACCACTGCCTGGCCCCGTGAAAGAAAAAGGATTTAAGAATAGTTAAGTGAGGAAGATAACATAATGGTTATGGAAAAGGATTTTCATGCCTGAGACTTTAAAATCCTAAGTTTAATCTCCCTCACCACTGCTGGGATAGCCTGAGGGTACTTCTTCCCGAGCTAGTGCTCTCTGGGTTGGAGAGAACTCAACTGGAGCTGATCTAGGCTGCTGTGTGGGAGAGGGATCAGGAACGCGTGCTGCACCAACTTCCGCAGGAGATACACTCTGGAACTCTCGGAGCCGGAAAGCAATTTCCAAGTGTCTTTAATCAGAAGAGCAGCTGTTTTTATACTCTCCAAGTAGGGTGGAAACAGGATGTGATATAGAGAGGGTGGAGAGAAAAGTGACTGGTGAAAATCAGAGTGTGACAAGGAGGGGGCGGAACAGGCGAGAATCCTATAACTGAACCACCAATGCCCTGGAGTGCTTTATGTAAAAGTGATTTATGTAAATAGACCAAACCTTTGGATCAGTAAATCCCTATATAGCCATATGGATAAGAAGAAGCCAGGGGGAGATGGCAACTACCCAACATCTCCCCCTTTCTTTTTAACTTTTTGCCATAGTATCAGGAGTGTGGGGCACTTTGTGAGGCAGGGAGACTGATAAGAGGCACACCTTTTTTGGGGTTCTACTGTCCCTCCTTGCTCAACCTCTCCGTGGAGAGAGAGACTAACAGGATTGACACACCCCTCAGGCTCAAGCCCTTCCAAGCTCAACCATATCCTCACAATTCCCCAACATCTTCCTCTTACTTAATGGCCATATATAACTGGGTCAATGTCTGTAAAAGGCTTCATCTCTGTCAGGGGAATAGCAGTGTAGGGGTGAACGGAAATCTGTTGGGAAGAAAGCAGAATGATAGTGTGTAAGTGTCTTCAAAAATAACTAGCACAAGACGGAGGGATAAGTAAGAGTAGCAAGAGACAGAGTGAGCCTGATGGGTGGAGGAGTGGGGGCCTGATAAGCCGAGGGGCTAGAGGGGTGATCTGGCATTGCAAAATCCCGAGTCAGCCTGCTACAGTCATTCTTCAAGAAGTCCAGGAGTATAAAAGGAGTGTCCAGCAAGTTCTATAGAAGCATCAGTCCAATGTCAACGGCCAGGAAATAAATGCCACACGTCTATCTTGATGGAGGAGGACGGCCACCGGAACTTTTCTTCTCTGTAGAGAGTGACCTGGAACCGCCAAAACATGATGGGCGAAACAGAAGCAGGAAGAGCAGACACCGATGGTTGAGAGAAAGGCAGTAGGAAAGTCTTGTCCTTCGGAGTCTGTGAATCAGGTTCTCCAGATCGTGTCAGGTCACATCATGGGTTTCTGGGGATGGCTGTAATTGTGGGTGATGTCAGAGGTCAGGGGTCCAAGATGGATTTCTGTGGATTCTATATGAGCAGATGCTTCTTTATGCGAAGGCTTGTCATAGCTGTAGTCAATTACTTATGAAAAAACTTTGTAACAAATTAGAAGTTTACTACAATTGATAACTCAATGATTATAACTGGTTTAGGTATCTTTATAATTTTGTGTAAAGGTCATCTTACGTGACCTCATGTAGCAGTCTTTATATAGCAAAGTTTTCATACCGAGTTTAAGTTACATATATTGATTCTTGACTATTTTTACATTGGGTTTTTAAGCAAACTCAGGTTACTAGAGTTAACACATTTTAGTGACAATTTTTTTTTTTTTTGGTACATTTACAATATCAGATTGATGCCAAATTTGTTGTGGATTAATTTCCACAAGATAGCTTACAGGACATTTTTGGGGGCCCTCCAAAAATGTCCTGTATAGAGAATTTGTATTTTAACTTAGGAGATGATGAATTGTCACATTGAATATTTAGAGTTTTACCTTAAACACTCAGTTACTTAAATGAATTGATTTTACCTCTTCTCGTAAAAATGTAACTTCGAAGTTACGATTTAACTGTCAAGTTAATGTTTACCAAACTTGAAACACGCATATTAAACATATAGTTTATAACACACAGGAGGAGAAAAACTTGTAAATAAGATATATCATTTCAAATGTGAATTTAGAACTACTGTCATAGTTGAACCATCTTTACTCACACAGTTTAAGACTAAACATTTCATATTGATATCAAGACTTAAAAAAGAAATCAAAAGGGGGAATGAACAATTTTTGGACTGTTTCTGGACGTCTCCAGAAACCATGGCTGCGTCCAGCCGTTTGATATAAAGTCAGTTAACTTTCAGAGTACTCTGAGCACAATGGGTCATACAAAAATTTTGGTCACTCAACTCACTCAATTTTTTTTTTCCACTCACTCACTCACAAAACACAACTGTCCAGTCATAGCATAAGACATTCATTCGGGGGGGGGAGAGTTCTGTGAATCAGATTTTTTTTTTTTTTGATTCTGCCATGCTGTATTATGGATCCTGGGGTGCATCCTGTAGCCAGTCCTCTTGCAGCCAATCTTCTTGCAGTGTTTCTTGTTCTTCAGGGATATCAGCACCATCATGTGGGTATTGCCGGACATGGCGGGCAGGAACCCAAACAGGCTTGGAGTAATTTTGTGGAAAAATACATGCGAAACCCCTCCCCATAGTCAACAGGGGGTCAGGTCCTTTCCAAATTTTATCAAGTGGGTCTTTCCATTTGACTTTAATAGCTGGGAGGGTGGGTGGTGTTTGCCAATGAAGAATTATAGGAGGTTGGTCGGAGTTTTTGTAAATATTAAAGAGATTTAATGTAGTTAAGGCTTTTGCCAGCTGGATATTAGGGGGGTACATTTCCCCTTTTTCTTTATTTAATTGAGCCTTAAGAGTTTGATGGGCCCTCTCAACAATGCCTTGTCCCTGTGGATTATACGGAATGCCTGTAGTATGAGTAATGTTCCAGAGGGAACAAAAATCTTTAAATTGTTTGCTGGTAAAAGCAGGTCCATTATCCGTTTTAAGTTGAAGAGGTAATCCCATTACAGCAAAACAGGAGAGCATATGGCTTATAAGCTTTTTTGAGTTTTCTCCAGTTTGAGCTGTAGCCCACATAAACTTAGAGAAGGTATCAATTGAGACGAACACATATTTTTGTTTGCCAAAGTTAGGTATGTGGGTAACATCAATTTGCCAAAGAGCGTTGGCTTTTAAACCTCGAGGATTAACCCCTAGAGTCTGAATAGCAGGTGTTTTGATTAGACCTGCACAGGAGGAACATGTAGCAAGAATACGTTTTAACTGTGGCAGAGGAATATCAGGAAATCGAGCTCAAAGACCTTTAAGATTAACATGGGTTAGGGAATGAAAGTCAGCAGGATTAGAGACAGAGGCTAGGAGAATTCCTGTGGAGGCAAGGCGGTCAGCTGCAGCATTCCCTTCGGACAGGGGACCAGGAAGAGGGCTGTGGGAACGTAGGTGCTGAACATACAGTGGATGGGTTCGAGAACAGAGCATAGAGGCAATTTGAATTAAAAGAGGAGAAAGTGGGTTGTCATCAATTCTTACATAAGATCGAGCAAGCCATGGAAGTAAGTTAACAGTATACACACTGTCAGAAAAAAGGTTGAAGGATTCTGGTACAGCTTTTAATGCAAGGAAAACAGCATAAAGTTCTTTGTGCTGAGGGGAATTATCAGGAAGTTCAGTAAAGAGAGGTTTGGGGTATTGCTGGTCTGGATAATATATAAGGGCAGCAGCTCCCTTTTTTCCACCATCAGTGAACACTGTAGGAGCAGAGGGGATGGGATCTCGAGAGAAAAGTTTAGGTACTAGTAGAGGCAACAGAGGTAAAGAAGCTATCAAATTATTAGAGGGAAAATGATTATCTAATTGTCCTGGAAAACCCATTAAACTTATGGCAAAACGAGAATGGTGGCGTATGAGCCATTCTGTATCAGTGAGAGAAAAGGGAAGAATGATTGAATCTGGTTCCCTTCCTAAGACCTGAACCGATCTGTTTCTTCCTTGGCGAACCATAAATGCTAAGGCATCAATCTCGGTAAGGAGTCTTGGAGCTCCGCCTACTGGCGTATGAAGCCATTCGAGAACGCCATGTTTCTGCCACAATGCCCCCACTACCGTGGGGGTGGAGTTAAAGATTAGAAGATTTACTGGAGAGGAGGGGGAGAATCGAACGAGGTGCATGTCCTGGAGAGCCTGGTTAACTTTTTCCAGAGCCAAGGATGCTTCGGGGGTTAACATACGCTTTGAGGAGGGCTGTTTGTTTCCTTTTAACAGATCGAACAGTGGTTGCAGGCAGCTCGTAGGCAGATAAAGATACTGCCTAAGCCAATTCAAATTTCCAAGAAAACTTTGTAAAGAAGCAAGAGTGAGATTAGAAGGAAAAGTAACACAAGGTTTTAAAGGACGAATCTGCGTTAGGGAAATCTCTGAGCCTAAGAAAGATATTGGAGGGATTAGCTGTATCTTCTCAGGAGCTACATTAAGTCCACTTCTCTTTAAGGCAGGGATTAGAAAATCACGTAGGGCGGAGAGATCTGTATCTAATTCTCCCCATATTAACACGTCATCCATATAATGAAAAACCTTAAGGCCCTTATGAATATATGGGAAAAGGGCAGATTTAACAACCTCTTGACAAATAGTAGGACTATTAGCCATGCCCTGGGGCAGTACCACCCATTCAAATCTATCGGCAGGGCTGGCATTATTAATAGAAGGAACAGAGAAAGCAAAACGTTTACAATCTTGTGGGTGTAAGGGAATAGAGAAAAAACAATCCTGTATATCAATAGCTATGATTGGAATTCCTGTGGGAATTGCGGAAGCAAGAGGCAAACCCCTTTGGGGGGAGCCCCAAACCTGCATGGTTTTATTAACTGCACGAAGATCTTGGAGGAGGCGCCATTTTCCTGAGCGCTTTTTAATTACAAAGACTGGAGTATTCCATGGGCTCCGAGAATGACGAATGTGTCCCAAAGATAACTGCTCTTGGACGAGTTTTTTTAAAATTTCTAGCTTCTCCCTAGGCAAAGGCCACTGTTCCACCCAGACAGGCTCATTAGAAAGCCAATCTAAGCGGGGAGTTCTGTTACGAACAGTGGCAGTTAGTATTGGGGGTGCTGGTTGGGTCTAGCAGTCTCACAGGAGTGAGTGTGGTGTCCTGCAGAGGTGTCTGAGGATATCACTACATCTAAAGATTCCAGCAAGTCTCTTCCCAATAAATTGGTGCTTATATCAGCTATTAAAGGCTGAAAGCGTCCGGTAGTCCCTTCTGGATCTTCCCACACAAGGGAATCTCGTGTGCGGAATGCCTGAGTCAATCCTCCAGCACCATGTAAGCGTGGTCCTGGGAGGAGTTCCCAACTCTGGGGAACCTCTGCTTGTCTTAATATTGTCTTATCTGCTCCCGTGTCAATCAAACACTTAAAAGGAATATTACCAATCTTTACTGTCATAGTTGGGTGACCCCTTTCTAAAACAGGGGTGGTCCATAAAATCTCAGGCTCTGAATTCGAGCTGTTTTCTTGCTCCAGCCGGTTATTTCTATGCTGGAAGTTCCCACATACCACGGGTTCCTCCTTCTGCTCACCCTCTGTTATTGTTACTTGGCGTGGTGGGTATAGCGACGGATTGGGTCCCAAGCTGGGCTTCTGTTTGTGGAAGAAGGGCACAGCACCAAGCGGGCGACCTGCTTCCTTCCCTCTTGGGGGCGGGGCTAAGGGAAGCCCCATACCTAGTTTAAATCCCTGTTTACATTTGGCAGAGGCGTGCCGTTCCTATGGAACCTTGACCAACAATCTCTCCTCCAGTGAAATCCTTTCTGGCATCTGGGACAAGGCATTCGTGGTCTCTGATTCCCTGTCTGGAGGCGGGGTTGCCCTGATTGGAGGCGGGGTTGCCCTGACTGGAGGTGGGGTCGCCCTGACTGGAGGCGGGGTCGCGGTCTATTTTCTGGACATTGGTTACGCCAATGCCCTTGGCGACCGCACTGAAAGCAAGCTCCTTTTTGCTTATGTAAGGTAGCTGCATAGGCCTGTAACATAGGTCCTTGAAAAGAGCTTGATCTGAGATCCTGTGTAGCTAGAATCCAAGTATCTGGGTGTTCATTTTTAAGAGTGATACAGGCCTGTCGAAAATGCGGAAGCATTCCATCCCAGACTATGGATCGCAGAAGGAGAAAACGAGCGTCAGGATTATAAATCTTCCTTTCCAAACTCGACTGGACCCTGGCAATGAATTTAGCGAGGGATTCATCAGGTTCTTGTTGCAGGGAGAGAATGGGGGTTGAGGCTGCTCCCATGGGTGGTGTTAATCGCTCCCATGCTTTTAATGCACACAGGCGTACTTGATCAAAATACCCTGCTGGAAACTTGGCTTCCGCCTGTTGAATCCCTGTTTCTAATTGGCCTGTTCCAAACAATGCATCAAAATTACCCTCTGGCTGATTTTGAATATTTTTCCGCGATTGTTGTAAACATTCATCGCGAAAGAATGCCTCCCATTGCAGGAAGAGGGGGCCTGGGAGCGTAGCACGAGTCACATCTCTCCAATCTTGAGGGGTATTAAGGTTCTGAAGCAGGCCTTGTAAAATGGACCTGGTCCATGGGGCATGAACACCGTCATCTTTGATAGCCTGGCGTAGTTCCTTCAGGTCTGTGGCGGAATATGGATACCAGGCCTGAGGTTTTTGTCTATTGGGGGCAACATTGACCGGAGATGTGTGGACTTCCTCTGATAAGTGTGTAGTGGTAGGAGGAGTCACTGAAGTGGAAGCTTCTGGACAAGTGGCCGAAGAAGTGGTTTTGGAGGCTACAGGAGAATTTGGACATGTGTCTATCAAAACAGGGTGGGGTGAAGAAGCAGCCGTGGAGGCAGCAGGAGGTTCCGGACACGTTTCTGCCAAAATGGGGGTGGCCGAAGAAGTGGCTGTGGAGTCCAAAGGAGAATTCGGACACGTGTCTGCCAAAATAGGGGCCTCAGGGCAAGATGCCAAAATAGGGGCCTCAGGGCAAGATGCAGAGGAATTAGGGTGGGTCAAGATCACAACAGGCCTTTGCTTCTTCTTGTTTTTAAGGTGCTGGTTAAGTTCTATGATTACTTCCTTTATCTCTTGGACCTCAGCCTCTAGTTTCTTAAGCCTTTTGAGAGGTTGCCCTATATATCCCTTAAAAGCTGCTATGATGATCAACAGGATATAAGGTGAAGCCCCGAGAAAAATGTCCCAGATATATAAAAATTGTATACTGGAAAAAGAATGCAGGATTTGGAAAAGATTTTCCATGGTGGAAAGATCTCCGGAAAACAATAAAAAAGAAAAAAAATCACAGTGCCTTAACACAATATTGCAGATACCCAAAAGGTGTGTACTTATCTAAGATGTCTTCTTGTAAATCTGCTGCTTACGGGTCCCTGTTCCGGGCGCCAGATGCCGGGATAGCCTGAGGGTACTTCTTCCCGAGCTAGTGCTCTCTGGGTTGGAGAGAACTCAACTGGAGCTGATCTAGGCTGCTGTGTGGGAGAGGGATCAGGAACGCGTGCTGCACCAACTTCCGCAGGAGATACACTCTGGAACTCTCGGAGCCGGAAAGCAATTTCCAAGTGTCTTTAATCAGAAGAGCAGCTGTTTTCATACTCTCCAAGTAGGGTGGAAACAGGATGTGATATAGAGAGGGTGGAGAGAAAAGTGACTGGTGAAAATCAGAGTGTGACAAGGAGGGGGCGGAACAGGCGAGAATCCTATAACTGAACCACCAATGCCCTGGAGTGCTTTATGTAAAAGTGATTTATGTAAATAGACCAAACCTTTGGATCAGTAAATCCCTATATAGCCATATGGATAAGAAGAAGCCAGGGGGAGATGGCAACTACCCAACACACCACCATAAACCTTGGCTAAGCAGTGCCCTGGTTAAGAAAAAAAAAACAGTTAAGTACAAATTAAATTAACAAAATAAATATACTCTGGAAGATAGATTGCGTTGTTCTATACTTGTATAACTTTATTCCCAGCCTGACAGAGGATAGAATATGTAGTCTCAGGTTCATTCTGTTTGTCTACATAGTGTGTCTTGTATAAAAAAAAATATTTAAAATGGAAAAACTGTTACACAGGGAAATTTTTCTCTTTAAAATATCTGTTAAATATTTTTAAATTTTGTTAGTATTTCTAGACAAAATTTCACATAGAATTCAGATGTTAGACTTTTCTTTTTAAATTTTTTTATTATTATCTTTATTTACTTATTGGGTAGACACAGCCAGAAATTGAGAGGGAAGGGGTGATAGGAAAAGAGACAGAGAGACACTTGCAGTACTATTTCACCACTTGTGAAGCTTTCCCCCAGCAGCCATTCACCCCCCTTCCCTTTTATTTGATGGATAGAAAGAAATTAGGAGGGGAGAGGGAGATAGGGAGAAAGACAGAGAAATACCTGTAGTACTTGCTTCACTACTCATGAAGCTTTCCCTCTGCAGGTGAGGAGCAGGGGCTTAATCTGGGTCTTTATGCATGGTAATATATGTGCTTACCTAAGTGTGCCACCACACAGCCCCCACCAGCATCTAGTTCTAGAACATTCTCATTGCTCTCAAAAGAGACCCATGTCCATGTTCAATCAATCCCCACATTAACTCTCATCTGAGACAACCACTAGTATCCTTGCTCTTTCCAAGGATTTGCATATGGAACAGAGGAGTAAGGAAGGGCTCCATGTATAGAGTCCGCAGTATCACCTGGAAGTGGAATCCCATGTGGGGCCCATGTCTTGGTCAGCCTTATCTACTAGTGACAATGTGGGGCCGGGCGAAAAGTTAGAGGGAATCAACAAGAGACCAGATCAAGAATTGAAAAAGGACAGGGATCGCAACATAGCTCACTTGGCTAGTGTGCTGCTTTGCTATGTGTGTGACCCAAGTTTGATTCTAGCCCCACTGTATAACAGGAAGCTTCTATGTTGTGGCCTTTTCACTCTGTCTGTGCCTCTTTGCCTCTGTCTGTCTCTATCTGAAGAGGGGGGATAGATACAGGGCACGTGGCACCCATGAGCGATGAAAATTAGTCAGCCTTCCTCAAGGTCCAGCAGGACCTTCGGATGTAAGTTAAACAGACAAGCAGGCTAATATGTGGGGTCCTAGGATGGGAAGGGGACTGTGGTGAGCAGAAAGTTGGAAGAATGGAGGCATAGAGGTTTTTTCCTTCTTTTTTTTTCCCCTAAGTCTTCTAACGAAAAGTCTAGGGCTGGGTAGTGGCATACTGAGTTGAGTGCACATGTTACAGTGCATAATTCACTCATTGTGTGGGCACAAACCCCATTAGAACCCTGGTGACAATTTAAAAAATAAGTCAATAAATAAAACTAGATGCTGGTGAGGGTTCTATCATCCTATAAATGCCCTAAAAATTATTCAAGTATATTCTTAGATGAATGTAATGGTATAGAGATAATACCTCAATAAAGAGAATTTTAAGAAGACAACCAATCTAGTTGCTTCCAAAGGAGAAATTAGAAACATCAGCAGAAAAATCATTGTCCACTTTAGAGACCCATGTAGTCTATTTAGGTGAAAGAATGTCAACAGAGTTAGATGATGATGGCAGTGAGACATGGTCAGACCCTGGTCATGTCTACAAGCAGAACACAGGTAATTGGTCAGTCTGGGGGCGAGGGGAGAAGCACAGAAAACACCAGGGTGTTTGTTGGAATTGTCACAAATCAAAGTAGGAAAGCCTGGGCAGTAGGAGAGCAGCTAGGGACAAATGTAAACAACCTAAGGAGTCTTGTTTTAGACACACCCACTTTGAGATGTCCAATCAGCAGGGAAGCTTTAAAACTGAGTAGGATGGGATACATGTTTGAAGTACATGGAAAAAGGCTACTTGCATGAAAATGAAATAACCAGTGAATTCTTTTAAGCCAAGTGATTGAAGCAAAGTCTACTAAAATGTCTCAACATTCTCATGATGCAAGCTGATGACAAAATGTAATGAGCCAAATTTTATGCACGTGCACATGGGCAAACACAGACATTTATATGCACACACACTTATGTTTGCTTGTTTTCACATATGTCAGAGTATATGTTCACTGTTAGAATTTAGGCAGGCACTTCTGAAATAAGGAATTCTGGACTAGGGACCAAGAAGAGTATAAACTGTAGACAAAAAGGGCTGTAATCCATTTCAACAAGCAATGTCTTTATGAAGAATAACAACACCCAAGAATGATGGGGAGGCTTAAAACTGTGTATTTGTTAACCATTCCCAAATTAATATAAAATTATAGTAAAACTCCAACTGGAACCCCGGAAAAAAAAATACAAAAGCTAAGACAATTCTCTTCTTAAGACCATTACAATTTAGACGTATAAGGAATGTTGCAGTACATTTAATCCAAGGGTAAGGTCCATAGATAAGTTACATGACCCCCAAGTTCCTAGAAGCATATAACCTTCCAAAATTAAACCAAGAGGAACTAGAAAACATGAACAGGTCAATCACAGCTGAAGAAATGGAAACAGTCATCAAGCACCTTCCCAACAACAAAAGTCCAGGCCCAGATGGCTTTACAATGAATTCTACTAAACCTTTAAGGAAGAGTTAATACCCATACTTTTTAGACTTTTCCAAAACATTGAGGACAGAGGAACACTGACTTCCACCTTCTATGAAGCCAACATCACCCTCATACCAAAAGCAGGCGGGACACACACACATACACACACAAAAACAAACTACAAATCAATATCTCTAATGAACATAGATGCTAAAATATTAAACAAAATTATAGCCAACTGGATACAAAACTATATTTAAAAGGTTGTACATCAGAACCAAGTGGGATTTATCCCAGGGATGCAAGGCTGGTTCATTATACTTAAATCAATAACTGTGATCCACCACATCAATAAAAGAAAAAGCAAATAATACACAATTCTCTCAATAGATGCAGAGAAAGCTTTTGACAAAATCCAACATTCCTTCATGATCAAAACACTACAAAAAATGAGAATAAATAGGAATTTTCTTAATCTAATGGAGTCCATATACAGCAAATCTACACAGCTAACATCACACTCAGTGGTGAGGAACTGACAGAGTTCCCACTAAAACAACATACTAGATGAGGCTGTCTACCATCACCATTAGTATTCAACATAGAATCGGAAGTTCTAGCCATAACAATTAGGCAAGAGAAAGGAATTAAAGGAATACAGATAGGATGAGAAGTCAAACTGTCACTATTTGCAGATAATATGACAGTATGCATAGGAAAAACTAAATCTAGCAGGAAGCTTCTGGAAACTATCAAAATACTATAGAAACCCCACCCCCTCCCCAAACCTTGAATAAATGAATTTACCTAGGTTGTCTAATTTCTTAACAGACATGTTTCTAGAACCCTACTTAATTTACATGGAGGATATTTGTGGGAAGAGGACAGAACCAGGAGAAAAATGGACTCCAAGAAGCATGTCTGGGGGCAAGCAGAAAAGGAACTCACACACTATCTTGACTCACTTCGCAGCCCAACCCTAAGGATTGTCAGTGATACCTTAACAGCATATCTGGCTTTAGCTCCACAGCAGTGTATAAACCCCAAAGCTTGGCACCCATCCAGTGCCTGAGTAAACATACACTATAAACATAGAAGCACCCTTCCTTTATGTTGCTTGCGTAAGGTTTGTACTTTTCCCTCTTGTGGGGAAAGGAGTCACAAACAACATGCAGTCCTTGAACACTGCCTTCTAAATCCCAATCCCCAGATCTGATACCTAGCATCTTTACTAAGAGGGGACTCTGCAACAATCACTCTATTTAAAAGAAACTACCATATTGATCAGATGACTTCCATCTCACCACACATGTCACAAAACCTGCATGTCCCACTTACAGTGTTCATGCCCTGGAATGGCCTTGGAAGCAGTGCTGTGTACCTCTCCCCTCCCTAGTGCTCACCCAGTAAGAAAACCTAAGTGTTTTCCTTTTTCTTTTTTTTAAACTCTTTTTTAAAAAATATTTATTTGTTTTTTTCCCTTTTGTTGCCCTTGTTGTTTTATTGTTGTAGTTATTGATGTTGTTGTTGTTGTTGGATCGGACAGAGGGAAATGGGGAGAGGAGGGGAAGACAGAGAGGGGGAGAGAAAGATAGACACCTGCAGACCTGCTTCACTGCTTGTGAAGTGACTGCCCTGCAGGTGGGGAGCCGGGGACTCAAACCCGGATCCTTAAGCCGGTCCTTGCACTTTGCGCCAAGTGCGTTTAACCCGCTGCGCTACCGCCCAACTCCCAAGTGTTTTCCTTTTATGACATTAATCCCACGAATGTTTTGTGAAGTAAGCCCATCTCTCTGTTGGGTCACCAACTCCTACCGAAGTAGAAATAAACTCTTATTTAGATACAGGAACTGAAGGAAATTGAAGGGAAGGACTCTCAGCATACCTGGGAATTTTTTTTATTTTTTTTTAAATATTTTAATTTATTTATTCCCTTTTGTTGCCCTTGTTGTTTTATTGTTGTAGTTATTATTGTTGTTGTCGTCGTTGTTGGATAGGACAGAGAGAAATGGAGAGAGGAGGGGAAGACAGAGAGGGGGAGAGAAAGATAGACACCTGCAGACCTGCTTCACCACCTGTGAAGCGACTCCCCTGCAGGTGGGGAGCCGGGGTTCGAACCGGGATCCTTATGCTGGTCCTTGTGCTTTGCGCCACCTGCGCTTAACCCGCTGCGCTACAGCCCGACTCCCCACCTGGGAATTTTTTATGGTGAACAATAAAAGAGGAGACTTCACTAAATCACATGCAGTCAAAATGACTATCCTTTTCTAGTGTCACCTTCCTTGAAGAAAAGGAAAGTAACCACCAGGCCAGCTTCTGCTGTCACCAGCATGGGAAGGACTCCAACTGACATGAAGAGCACAGTTCAGGCCTACACTGGTCCCAGGAAGCTTCCTGGAGAAATAACTTTTTATACCCAGGTTTGCCAGAGCCCTGTGTGAGGGGCCTCTGATTCCTGATAAAGGTGGACACTAACATGGAGGGCTGTAACTATCCCTGAAAAACATTTCAAACTGTGTTACAAGCTAGCCCCACCAGAGAAGGGCCCCTACTTTGCTTTCTACATGGTTCTTAAGTCTCTTTAAAGCACATAATTAAAAAATGTGGCTTCTATAAAACTCAGAGCAGACTATTATCAAGCAAACAGCTGCTGTGTGCTTAGAAACACAGGAAATGTTCTGAAGAAGGGATGCTTGGTGTTCCTCATTTCCTCCTTTGGTTTTAACTATGGGTCCTAGCAAATAGGTCAAGGCAGTAGTCTGTGCTTATTTTACTCTCAGAAATGCAACTATAAAAACACATAAATTCTAGGAAATTTTTAGATATGCAAAAAATCATAGACAAAATAGTAAATTTTCTCGTAACTCCAGCACTCAGATCTAACAACTCTTTTGCCATTTTATGAGAGATTTTGGTACCACATTTCTTCTACTTTGTAAAACCATAATTGAGATCATATTTTAAATAAAACTTGAAATCTGCTTTTTTTTTTTTTTTTGGCTTACCATTGCTCTATAAACATTTCATGTGTTATTTTAAAAAATCCTTCTAAGTATAAGAGAACAACTAATTCTGTATCTGGTTGACTAAAGAATATCATAACAGATATAGTATCTTTCAATTATACCATACCCTTTCATGTGTTTTACCTTGAAATATGTATCACCAAGTGTTAACACATCATCAAGAAAGGGACTTTCCTGCAGTTTTTACTCTTTTAAATATTTATTTACTTATTGATTCATTGTGAGGAGAGGAAGTAGAGACAGGAGCACAGCTCAGTTCTGGCATGAGGTGGTGACATGGATAGATCTGGGGCCTCGGACGTGCACCTTGGGGCTCTCACAGACTGAGTTCTCTCCCCAGCCCTTATTTTTAAATCTTACCAGGCTGGTCTGAGTTAAGTTGACTTTTTAGAAGAATCCTAGTCTTCCCAAAATTTTTAACATGTCAAATGTGCATTTGTTGATGAGATAAAGTAGCTTAACTTTTTTCTATTTTTATTGTACCACAAACTTGCCAGATTTTTGTAATGTGCATAATATAATTTTTGTTATGCTTCATAAAAATAATTAAATCTTTTAAAGATTGTGGACTCTCCTTCTTTGTTCTTCTAGCGTTTGCCCTTCTTCCGTAGCCAGTCAACAGCGTCAGGTTGAGCCTGATGTAGAGTTTCGAGACCTCCTTTGAATCTGGAGAGGTGGCAGTCGTTGACTATGTGGGTCATTGTCTGTAGCCGCAGGGGCAGTTCGGGTCGTCTCTGGCTCCCCAGCGATGGAACAGATGGAACATAGCGGCGCACCGGCCATGGCCTGTTCGATAGCGATTGAGGAGGGCCCAATCATAACGTGCCAGGTCAAAGCCGGGTTGACGCTTGCAGGGGTCTGTGATGAGGTGTTTGTTCTTGACCTCAGCTGACTGCCAACTCTGTTTCCAAGAGTCTGGAACAGAGAAGTTCAGTGTAGGTGTAGGGGACCAGATTGGGTGACGAGACGTAAAGCGTTGGACAGGGTGGGCGAAGATATCCGCGTCTATTGGCAGGTCCGGTCGAGCGTAGACGTGGGAAATGAACTTAGATGATGCCGCATCCCGATGAATACCTGGCGGGGCGATGTTGCTAAGGACTGGCAGCCATGGAACTGGGGTGGAACGGATGGTTCCAGAAATGATCCTCATGGAGGAATATAATTTGGAATCAACCAAGTGGACATGGGGGCTACGGAACCATCCTGGGGCACAGTATTCTGCAGTGGAATAGCATAATGCCAGAGAGGATGATCGTAGTGTGGAAGCGCTCGCGCCCCATGAGGAGCTGGCCAGTCTTGCAATGATGTGATTCCTCGCGCCCACCTTTGCTGCAGTTTTTATGAGATGTTCGTGAAATGACAGAGTGCGATCGAGAGTAACACCAAGATAGACTGGCTGGGCTTCATGCCGGATTCTCATACCGCCAAGCTGCACATTAAGCTCACGCGAGGCCGAGGCATGGTGTAGATGGAAAACAGATGATACCGTTTTTGCAGTGCTAGGGATTAGTCGCCATTTTTTACAGTAATCAGATATCAGAGACATGTCTTTCGTGAGTGTTTCCTCGAGGATGTCGAACTTGGATGCCTGAGTTGCACAGCAGATGTCATCGGCGTAGATGAACTTCCTTGAAGAAGTTTCTGGGAGGTCATTGATGTAAATATTAAATAGCGTAGGAGCCAGAACAGAGCCCTGGGGGAGGCCACTTGAGACAAGTCTCCATCTGCTAGACTTGTCACCCAGATGCACCCGGAATCTTCTGTTTTGGAGAAGAAACATACAAGTCATTATAGCTCACAAGAATTTTTTGTTCATTCCCATGCTAATCGTGCAGTTGAGAAAAAATGTTGAAGCTCTTTTCCAGAAAATTCTTTTTGAACAACTTATGTAAAAGAAACCGAAGTTATTTATTTTTAAAAATTACATTATTTCTTTTACTCCAGCTCTGTGATTTCAGTAAATTCGCCATTACCAACTTAATTCGACTGCTATAAGAGAACCAGAGATTGGGTAACTTGAAAACAACAGAAATATATTTCTCACTATTCTGAAGGCTGAAAGTCAAAGATCAGGATGCTAACTAACATAGTGGGCGTCTCTCCTGGTTGCACAACACTCACTTTTTAAAAAATATTTATTTATTTATTTGTTCCCTTTTATTGCCCTTGTTTTATTATTGTAGTCATTATTGTTGTTGATGATGATGTAGTCATTGTTGGATAGGACAGAGAGAAATGGAGAGAGGAGGGGAAGACAGAGAGAGGGAGACAGAAAGATAGACACCTGCAGACTTGCTTCACAGTTTGTGAAGTGACTGCCCTGCAGGTGGGGAGCCGAGGACTCAAACCGGGATCCTTATGCTGGTCCTTGAGCTTTGTGTCACATGCTTAACCCACTGCGCTATTGCTGGACTCCCTTACCACTCACTTCCTCCAATGCCTCCACATTGTTGAGAACAGAGAGGAAGCAGGTGTGCAAGTGCTCACATCACATAATGACACTAACACCACTTATAAAGTAGCTACCCTCACCTTATCTAATTCTTTTTTTTTCTTTTTTAGCAGGATATTACTTAATTCTAGTTTGTGGTTATGTGGGGGATTGAACCTGGGCTTTTGGGGTCTCAGGCATGAGAGTCTTTTTGCATAACCATTATGCTATCTATTCCCCACCCTTCATTCCCCCCCCCCCCACCTTATCTAATTCTAACTACCTTCCAAAGGCCTTGTCTTCTAAAATCACTACACTGGGGTTTCCACACGGGCATTTGTGTGTAGAAAGGATACAAATATCTGGTCTGTAACAGCAACCAAAAAGATAAATCAGTAAAGTTCCTCTTTCCCCAATATCTGCCTGTACATACGGACACACAGAGAAGCTCAGTTAGCACATAAGCTAATTGTCCTTAGCATGCAGTCACTTGCTCTGAGACAGAAAACAAACCCTCAGGAAAATAATAATAAAATCAGAAGGCAGATATAAACTGCTTCTGCTATAGTTTTTTCTTCCAAGTACAACTATAATTTTTATTCCTTATTTTTTTCACTTCACTTTTTAAATGTTAAATACCTTCTCACAAAAATATATTGGTCTGGAGTAGGTTTTAGATTATTGGAAACTGGTGAGCTGGTTAATTTAAATAATCTTCATCTAGTTTGCATCACAGGAATTATAAACCAGAATATGCCAACCAAGGAGGGGATATAACTTGGTTGCTAGGGGATCCCATCCAGATTTGAAAAGATGAAATTAAATAATGTTTGAATAATGTACTAAGATATTTATTACAATCATAACATGCTAGGTCAAAGCCGGGCTGACACTTGCAGGGGTCTGTGATGAGGTGTTTGTTCTTTACCTCAGCTGACTGCCAACTCCGTTTCCAAGAGTCTGGAACAGAGCAGTTCAGTGTAGGCGTAAAACTATCAGACCATATTTGAATATTTTTGCCAATTCTTTCTATGTTCCTTCCTTCTCTTCCCTTCTCCTCCTCCTCTTCTTCCTCCTCCCCCGCCCTCCCCCTCCCTCTCCCCCTCCTCCTCCTCCTCCTCCTCCCCCTACTCCTCCTCCTCCTCCTCCTCCTCCTCCTCTTCCTCCTTCTTCTTCTTCTTTTTTGCCTCCGGGGTTATTGCTGGGGCTTGGTGCCTCTACTATGAATCCACTGCTCATGGAGGCTATTTTTTTCCCTTTTGTTGCCCTTGTTGTTTGTCATTATCGTGGTTGTGGTTGGTTTTTATTATTGTTGTTATTGCTGCCGCTGTTGGATAGGGCAGAGAGAAATGGAGAAAGGAGGGGAAGACAGATAAATACCTGCAGACCTGCTTTACTGCATGTGCAGCGAGGCCCCTGCAGATGAGGAGCTGGGGGCTCAAACCAGGATCCTTACCCCTGTCCTTGCACTTTGCACCATGTGCACTTAACCCACTGCACTACCTCCCAAAGCTCCCCTTCTCTTCCTTTCTAAGCCATACCTTTACTTATTACTACTCCCAAGTGTATCTACGTTTTTCCTCTTCTCTCTCTCCAGGTCCTGACAGAGTTGGAGTTCAAAGCCCACTGGTCATCTTTCCCTATCACTTCTTCCCCGCTGGGGGTATGGACCAAAATTCTTTTTAGGATGCAGAAGGTGGTCATTCTGTCTTCTGTAATTGCTTCTCTGCTAGACATGGGCATTGGCAGGTTGATCCATACCCCCAGTTTGCTTCTATCTTTCCCTAGTCGGGGAGGGCTCTAGAGAAGTGAGGTTCTGGTACACATTGATGAGGTAATCTGCCCAGAGAGGTCAAGATGACATCATGGTAACATCTGCAACTCAGTAGATGAAAGCCAGTCAGATATAAAGGACAAAATGATTAATGAACAGGAAGCCAAAAGTAGCAATAGAGCAGATAAGAATAAGGATCTTAAGGTAGAAAGAAGCTATGAAGTCTATTTTAGGTATGTTCCTAGGGGGTCATGACTTCATAATGTCTTAACATGGAGGTGGACAAAAATATTGTCTGGTAAGATGGGGTAAGAGTTTGTAATCAGGCTAGAAAGTTGGATTAGGGAAGAGAGTAGCTCTTAAACTTGAAGAAAATCTATGAATAAAATTAACTGTTTACTCCTCAATCTGACCCATGGCCCATATATATTTATTTATCACAGGAGCCTGTGTAACCTGAGTCCCTGTCATTCTGAGCTTGTAGTTCATGGTTGCTGCTGGGAACATTCTAGGCCGCACTCATTTCAGGACCGTTTCCTCAAGTGGCAGGGTATGAGGACACTGTCCTTAGTTCTAGTCTAGTCTACTGCTGTTCACCTTGCTTAGAATGTGTATTCCTTTGCTTCCTCTTTTCTTGTGGAACTCCTTTCAGTAACTCTTGTAAGGTGGGGTTGATGATGGCAAATTTCTTTAACTTTTGGATATTTGATAAGACCTTTATTTCTCCCTCATATATGAAAGATACTTTTGCAGGATACAAGATTCATGGCTCAAATCCCCTCTCTTTTAGTACTTTGAATATGTTACTCCACTCTCCCCTTGCCTCTAGTGTTTGTGAAGAGAAGTCTGACAAAAGCCTGATAACTCTACCTCTGTATGTAATTGCTTTCCTTTCCCTAGCAGCCTGCAAAACATGTTCCTGTCATTGAGTTTTGATAATTTCACAATGATGTGCCTTAGTGTTGACAGTTTTGAATTCATGTACCTGGTGTATGCTTTGCCTCTTGAATGAACATGTTCTAAGGATTGTCTTAAGTGAGGAAAATTCTCAGCTAAGATTTCCATGAATATGGTCTCTGTTCCTTTCACCTTATCTTCCTCCTCAGGAATTCTTATCACTTTTACATTCAGTCTTTTGATGGAGTATTCAATTTCACAGACAGTTATTTCATTCTAAACTTTTCTTCTTCACATTTAAATTGAAAATGTAGTCTAATTGTCTTCTAAATTAGATACTCTTTCTTTTTTTAATATTTGTAAAAAATATATTTATTTACTATTGGATCAAGAGGGGGAGATAGAGAGGGGGAGAGACACCTGATAGACGATTATCTTTTTTTTTTTGTATGTTCATTTGTTTTAGTCATCTATAGACCACATAGTAACACCATCTGGTAGTTGTCCTTCACCTCTAAGAAATTTTGAGAATAAGTATTAGTTATAAGTGTTCTTACCCTATAAATAAAATCATATCTACTGGTTTTCCTACTTAGTCTAGCAAGGAAAACCAAAGTAAATTATAATTTGTAATATTAAGTTATATTCCTAAATGCATATGTGTGTTTTATATTCTCTATAACTTGTTCTAAATTTCATCCCATTATTTGTATTTATTTCTTTTTTTGTATTTATAATTAGATATATTTTTGTATTCCGTTATTTTTTCTCTCTCTCTTTTTTTTACCAGAGCACTGCTTAGCTCTGGTTTATGGTGGTAAGAGGAATTGAACCTGGGACTTCAGATCCTCAGGCATGAGAGTCTGTCTGCATAATCATTATGCTATCTACCTCCTATATACCATTATTTTTAATGGCATGGGTCTCTAGAGAAAAAGTTTGACTGAGGTTCTAACATGGCTTTCTTAATTGTTTTTATTTTTTTATTAATAGTTTAATGTTGATTTAAAAAATTATAAGACAACAGGGGTGTAATTCCACACCATTTCCACCTCCAGAGTTCTGCGTCCGCATCCCCTCATTGGAAGCTACAGTAATTCTCCCAAGGTCACAGAAATGGGTTGCCTTTACATTTATATCTATATTTATATCTATATCTTTTTTCTTTGCCCATTTTTTCTACATTCCTGCCTTCACTGTTATTTTTATTTTTTAAATAGTTATTTATTTATTTATTCCCTTTTGTTGCCCTTGTTTTTTTATTATTGTTGTCGATGATGTAGTCGTTGTTGGATAGGACAGAGAGAGATGGAGAGAGGAGGGGAAGACAGAGAGGGGGAGAGAAAGATAGACACCTGCAGACCTCCTTGGAGCACCTCTTGTGAAGTAACTCCCATGCAGGTGGGAAGCCGGGGGCTCGAACCAGGATCCTTCTTCTTCTAGCGTTTGCCACCAGGATCCTTATGCCGGTCCTTGTGCTTTGCGCCATGTGTGCTTAACTCGCCGCACTACCGCCGGACTCCCCTTCACTTCCTTTCTAAGCCACCCTTACATCTATTACTGTTTCTGAGCACCCTTCCTTTATTCCTCTTCTCTCTCAGATAAGAGAAACAGTGCCAGACTTCCTCTGGCATTTTCTAGATTCGCTTCTGTTTCAGTCATGGTATAACAACAAGATTCCTGCAGACAAATGCTTCAGATTCTGGTGAAATTAGGGCTCAGAGCCCTCTGGCCACTAAAATTCTTTTTGGGGTGCAGAAGGTGGGAGTTCTGACTTCTGTAATTTCTCCTCTGCAGGATATGGGCATTAGCAGTTCTATGCATACCCACAGATGTGGCTTTCTTTATACATAACTGGTAAAATCTAGAGCCAAAAGCATTCATGTTCACCTGGTGGAAGCTACCCAAATCTTGGGCATGGGGCCAATGAACAGATATTCGCTCAAGGGTTATAATGACAAATGCAAATCTAGTAATTATAAGCAAACTTGCATTAGCTTAAGTGCTTCAAGTTAATGCTTGCTTCACCTGCCTCAGTTGCCATGGAAATTAAGAGCAGCTGTAGGCTGTGTATCTGTGGGCCTCAGCTAACCATGACTGCACATCAGAATCACCTGGGAACTTCTAAATCTACAGATGCTCTAGCTTCACACTTCTACCTTTGAAATTCTAGTTCAGCGAGTCTATCAGAAGGATCATCAACTAGAATGTGAGGGCTCAACTTCTTTTTTTTTTAAGTTCACAAAGATAGGACTTCTCCAAATTATTGTAAATATCTAATTCACAGTGCTCTTGGTAAAAAGAAAAAAAGAAAAAACAAAAAGAAAATGTATGAGAGATTTTTTCCCCAACATTTTATGAAACTCTTATAGGTACAGTTACCCAGATGTCTGAACCATCTCAAGGTTTTGGTTTTTGTTTTTAGCTAATTTTTTTTTTGATGAGGTTGATCCTGTGTTAGCATATTTGCAAGAAAAAAAAACTGCTGCTTCTCCCTTTTGAGGTTCAATCTTTCAAGCAACTAATATCAATGATTACAAGGATTCCTCGAGCAATTTATAACTTTAAGGATATTTGATTGCTTTTTAATTAACTTGTTTTTCTGGCTGTCTGATGAAGACAGAAGGGCCTATGAAAACATTTTCCACTGTTTCTATTTCTTTCCCTCATTTGCAAACAAATAAAACAAAGTCCCAAGATAGTATGTCTATAAGTATGTGCCAGTCTCAGGAGAGGAAAGGAGAGAGAGGAAGAGAAGATCAGATAGCCTCCAGAAAGGTAGCCAACAATGTGAATCTTGTACCAAATAGCCCCATTTTATCATAATAGTAAAAAAGGTAAAAATGTTCCCATTAATACTTCAGTTTGAACCTACAGATAACAAAGAGGTAAATACTAGAAAATGATTTTGCCCATCAGATAAGATCACTCTTAGAGTTTAGAACTTGTATTGAAGATTTAGAAACTTGTTGGTATTGTTTATTCATTTGCTGAACAAAATAATCATCCCTTCAGAGACTAACAATATTAGTTTTACATGAAAACCCAGCAAGCACAATTACATAGAATAATGAATGCAAATTCATTAAAGTTTTATACCAGTCACCTTATCTGAGTGAGTGGCTTTTGGGCCACAAACGTGACTT